>NW_025886554.1:38668-49712 GCF_002878395.1 Capsicum annuum
ACTCGACTAAAAGGTACGTCTTATAGGAATCAAAGGGAATGACTCGAATAAAAGTTACGTCTTATAGAAATCAAAGGGAATGACTCGACTAAAAGGTATGCCTAATAGAAATCCAAGGACATGACTCGACTAAAAGGTATGTCTTATAGGAATCAAAGGGAATGACTCAACTATAAGGTACATCTTTTAGGGGTCAAAGGGAATGACTCGACTAAAAGGTACGTCTTATAGAAATCAAAGGGAATGACTCGACTAAAAGGTACGTCTTATAGGGGTCAAAGGGAATGACTCAACTAAAAGGTACATCTTATAGGAATCAAAAGGGATGACTCGACTAAAAGGTACGTCTTCTAGGAGTCAAGGGGAATGACTCAACTAAAAGGTACGTCTTATGGGAATCAAAAGGGATGACTCGACTAAAAGGTACGTCTTCTAGGGATCAAATAGAATGACTCGACTAAAAGGTACGTCTTCTAGGGGCCAAAGGGAATAACTCGACTAAAAGGTACGTCTTATAGGAATGAAAGAGAATGACTCAACTAAAAGGTATGTCTTATAGGAATCAAAGGAAATGACTCGACTAAAAGGTACGTCTTATAGGAATCAAAGGGAATGACTCGAGTAAAAGGTACGTCTTATAGGAATCAAAGGAGATGACTCGACTAAAAGGTACATCTTATAGGAATCAAAGGAAATGACTCGACTAAAAGGTACGTCTTCTAGGGGTCAAAGGGAATGTCTCAACTAAAAGGTACGTCTTATAGGAATCAAAGGGAATGAATCGACTAAAAGGTACGTCTTATAGGAATCAAAGGAGATAACTCGACTAAAAGGTACGTCTTATAGGAATCAAAGGGAATGACTCATCTAAAAAGTACGTCTTATAGAAATCAAAGGGAATGACTCGACTAAAAGGTACATCTTATAAGAATCAAAGGAGATGACTTGACTAAAAGGTACGTCTTATAGGAATAAAAGGGAATGACTCGACTAAAAGGTATGTCTTCTAGGGGTCAAAGGGAATTACTCTACTAAAAGGTACGTCTTATAAGAATCAAAGGGAATAACTCGACTAAAAGGTACGTCTTATAGGAATCAAAGAAGATAACTCGATTTAAAGGTACGTCTTATAGGAATCAAAGGGAATGACTCATCTAAAAGGTACGTCTTCTAAGAATGAAGGTTTAATTTAAGAAGTGTATCACCTAGCAAATGAAAACTGAATTTTCTGGACAAGAAAGTGTGTCTCCGAAGGATATAAGATGATGAATTTTTACCATGATTTAATTATCAAACCTGTGCAGCAACATTATTTCCTGCATTTGTAAAAGTGAGAAATTATGGGCCTTGATGATTAGGCTTTGAAATCCTTGATTTGAAGGTAATACGTGTTCCTGTTTCATACAAAGAAAGGTTGTGAGTTTAAAAACATGATGGCTGGTTTGTGGCTTTGGCATTCGTGGCAAACGCTCTTGCCGTCATCACATTTTATGAGTTTCTAGACTTATTTGTTGACAAAACTTTCTGCTTGCCTCATTTTGGCTCACAATCATGTCTCTTTCATGCGTTGGCCTTTCTGCCTTGCTTTGTACAATTGAAGAAGTTGGTAGCCAATTTTGAAATCTTTTCTCACTTGTTTTGACATAGACTTGACTCAAAGACAAGAGAAAAATAACAATGATTTTATTTGGATAACTGACTCAAGAAAAATAAAAATATAACTATAGAAAAGAAAGAAATGATAATGAACGTCCCCATTGAAAAAATATGAAAGAAAAGTTTATCTAAAATGACAGTCAACTCTAATGATTATGACATCCATTTCGGATTAAACTACCTTAACTTTCCATCCAAAACTCTCACAAATTATTGTTGAGTTAATGACCCTGAAAGTGAGTTGCTTTCTTGGGCCAATTGCATTCGAAGACCTCATTTGGCTGGTGGCGCCTTGAAGGGTTTTCTCCAACAAGCCTCTCTCATTTCCTTTTATCACTTGACCATTTCCTTATAGTATCCAAGAGGGGTTTTTTACCAATAAGATTCTTATTTTTATTTTTCTCAACTCACAGTAGTCTTATAGTACCCGTGAGAGTTTTCACCGATAAGACTCTCTCATTTATATTTATCTCAACTCACCGTCGTCTTACAGTTCCCGTGAGGGTTTTCACCGATAAGACTCTCTCATTTTTATTTCTCTCCTGATTTCTTATGCTAAGGAAGACAAGTAGTTCCCAAAATGCGTTATCCACATCCATTCCATGATTAGCCTGAGCATTCTTGAAGATTGATCTGAAGGTCTTTCTTTGGTTATAACTTGACTTTTGGATAGGGTTAGAAAGAAAGGATGACATGGGGACCAAACAACACTTGAAGTGGGGTGGGACTTACAACTTTTGAAATCAATTCAAACAATGAGGATCAACTAATGCCCCAGTTTTTTTTGACTGGGCAATAGTAAATTTTATTTGGTTGGACCGAGCCCTGAGTAGGGTAGCCTACGTATCTCACCCCCAAAAGAGGAGAATCAGGTCACGCGTAGTTCTAGCGGCTTATTCTTTTTTGCTTGATTCTGACTTGTTCTTCTTCTTCCTTTTTTACTCTTTTTTCTTTGTGATTTTTCTGACTCCAATTTATTGATACTCCTTTCTTCCTTCGTGACACATTTTTCTTTCTTTCCTTTTTTTTAAAAACTTTCTGACTCTATTCTCTTGCTCGATACTTTTTTTTTGAGCTTTACTGGCTTTATCTTGATTCCAAAAGAGGGGTATGAAAAAAAATAACACTAAGGCTCAAATGGGGTAAACAAAGGATGACATGATATTTGGATAGTAGAATGAAATACTTTCATCACATCAACCCTTGAGAATGCAAGTACATAACATGCAATTGAAAAATGGGAGATAAAGATCATGTGTGACACTTTAATAACACTAACTTAAACTGAACATGTGTCACTTCTTCTTCTATACTTGTCCAACATACAACTCCACCTTTGTTATGCATCCCTCACATCGAATGATTCATGCTTTTGTGGAGTTGATTTCTTTTGCTCCTCTTGATATAGGATCACACAACCACTGTTTGACCTAATTGAGACATGCCTTTCAATTGATGACCAAGTTATTCTCACGATTCTCAAAATAATAGCCTTAATTTTTAAAAAAAGCTTCAACTTGATCACCAAATGCCCCAGCTTCTCTCTATTTTCTCAGATGCTCTCTTTTTCTAACTTTAAACCTCTGATTCAATGTTCATACTTAAACTGAATTTTGAGATCTGGCTGTAAATTTCACTAGCATGTCATGTCACTAGAGTCAACATAAAATGAACTATGTAAAGAAAACAAACAAACAACACATATTTAAAACACAAAGAAAAATGGGACACTTCATTTAATAAAAATAAAAGATAGAAGGTTTTAAACATAACGACAAAGGGACAAAACAAGATAGATCCCGAACTACAACCCTGAAATAATTCGGATAACTGAAAATAAAACAAAACAAACTACCAAACCTCTTCCTAGTAGGGAAGGGTGACTTCTCAATTGCTCAGCCTGACATCTTAGCCACTGATTTGCATATCAGCATGACTAAAGCTTTCCTCACTGTCAATGTTCTGCACCATAATTGATTTATCTTGAATTATCTTTTCAATTTCTTTTTTCAAAGCACGGCAATCTTCAATACTGTGAATCTGAACATCAGAATGATATGCACATCGTACATTAGGATTAAAACTTCTTGAATGTGGGTCAGGAGTATACCCAAGGAGAGGAGTGATCATGCCCTGATGTACCAATTTCTGAAATAAACTGACATAGGATTCCCCAATAGGAGTGAAATTATCTTTTTCCTTCCTCCTCTTTGCGAACTCTGGCCTCGAATGAAACTTAGATTTAGAGGTTCCTTGGTAAATTTGTGGGGGTCAAGGACGATGTTGAGGGACAGGTGCATGCCATTGTGGATAAGAAAATGAATGAGCATACAATTGTACATTGTTCAAAGGATATTGAGGAAGTGGAATGGGATTTCTCGAATTTTAGGGAAAGAAACCTTGTTGCAAGTGGTTATGTGGATCTAATATGTAAGCTCGGGATTGAGGCTGACAGTATTGGTGGGTTAGACCTCTCAAACTCTGCTTTGGACCTGGCATGACAATAGGTGTGTTTTCCTTCTTCTTTCCTTCAGTTTCCCTTGGTTGATTACAATATCATCCCAAATGTTACACGAAATTCTTCTGTCCATCAGGCTCCCTAAATTTTGATGTCTCAAAGATGGGAGGAAGGTTAACACTTAAAGACATGCCCCAGTTTTTATATGAAACATCTCCATAGCCCATAAGTCCAGGGGAATTTTTCATATCACTTTCTACACTCTTAACTTTCCCAACCACTTTCTCTAGCTCTTCTAGCATGCTAGGCTTCTTAGTAAGAAATTTTGGATGTCCACTTAATTTAACGGTAGGATAAAGAGTATAAAAATTATCATCAAGAGTATTGAACGTGAATTTACTAGTGGACTGGGGAAGCACAATCGTTGGATTGATAGCCAAAGTGGAAGTCTTAGTAGAAGGTTGAGCAACAAAAATACAGACAGTATGTGGTGTTATGAATGTGGTAGACTTATACTGAGGAGCTAAAGAAAAAGTGGTGGAAGTACTAAGGTGCATTTGACGTGGAATGTATTCTGAGGCATGTTGTGGTGCATCAACAACAGTAGGATACTGACTTTGCGATTTTGGTAAAAGACTCAAGGTATTTGCAGGGTCAAAAGTGGGGAACGGAGGTGGAGGCAGCCCACTGGCCCAAGCTCAGTACATTTCCATCATTTGTTGTCTCAGTCTCAAATTCTCTTTCTTTGAACTCTTAATTTCCTGACTCTTTATTTCATCCATGGTGTCACTCTCTATATCCTTGTTGGACACAACTAAACCTTTCTTAGACTTGGTGTGATATGGAGGACCAGCCAGGAAGCCACAAACCAACCACCTTAAACTAACTTAACAAGAGGCAACAAATATGTTAGAGTTTAATATTTTTTCTTCAAAACCCCTCTTTTTTTCTTTTTGAAAAGGTCACCGAACCCAAGAGGGGCGCCTACGTATCTCACTCCCGAGAGAGATGAATCAGGTGTGCGTAGTTCTTGAAGTCTTGGCAAAATGACGAATTAAACTCTTTTTTTTTCTTGAAACCTTAAAAAGAAAAGAAAATAACAATTTGTCAAAAGAATTGACAAAAATATTTTTGTATTTTTTAGGTTTAAACACCCCTATACAAAGTGAAATCTATGATTACCAAGGAAGATCTTTTGGGGGTTTTCAGTTTTGAATTTCATGCGAAAATGAAACACACCTATTAAAGGAAAATCTTTTTTGTGGTTTTCTTTTAAGATGTATATGACACCTACTCTAAATGAAGAGTGAAGAAAATCTTTTTGGATTTTGAAATAAGATCCCCTAACCTGAAAAGGCTGCCTACGTATCTCACTCCCGAGAGAGGAGAATCAGGGGTGCGTAGTTCGTCCAGATAGGACAATTAAGGATTAAATGACAAACTAAACCCTGAATTGAGAGACACAACTAAAGACAGACGAATAAAATCTTTTTGAATTTTTAATTAGAAACTAACACCAACAACTATGAAAACAAAAAAAATCTTTTTGATATTTTCATTATATAAAAATGTACAAAGCTCCTATTGAAAGGAAAAAATATTTTTGGAGTTTGCAAATTGTGAATACTTACTAAAGAAATAAAAGGAAAATCTTTTTAACGTTTTTAATTTTTTGGGAAATGAGTGCAAAAAGTAAAAAAAAATATTTTTTTTTTGAATTTTTGAATTGTGAAAAACAAAAGCCATAAAGAACCCTAAAAACTACCAAATCTTTTTTTTTTTCACTCTTTTTTTCTCTTCCTTTTTTCAATAATTTCCTTCCTACACACGTTGCTTCTAAATCATGTTTTTGCCCAAATCAGTCTGTCAAATGACCTCGTTACCCTCAAAGATGCAACATTTAGCACGTAGGGATGCTTTAGAGGTGAGTTTCCTACAAAGGACCAAGTGGGCCCCGCTAGATTTTCAATATGATGCACATAAGCATGACCTAAAGGCTGACCTACGTTGGAGTTCACTAACAAGGCTGTTTGGGGGAGCGTATGGTCAATAGTGGCTACTTTGCTTTCCACCTACTCCATAACACCGACGGCTCCCCCCCTAAAATAAGGGTACTTAACTAGAGGTCGTGTACAATACATGTACTACGGACTTGTTGCAGAAAGAATGACTCGGGTTATGCATATAATGCCAGATATAAAACGGTAACACATAAGATAAAAACTGTAAACAAAGAGCACGTAGGCACTCAACAGTGATAATACAATAACACAAAACAACACAAACAAAATGTCTATACACCTATAGTGCCAAACTAAACCGATAAAACTCCAAAATAAGCTCGAATTCTAAAAAATTTAGCAGAGTCGCCAGAGCTATCACACCCCTTTTTCAACTCCAAAAAGATTATTTAAGGTTCGAAAGGGTTTTTATTAAAGTGACAAAATGAAGATAATTTATTTCGAAAAGGACCTTTTACATTCAAAACTCAGAGTCGCCACTTGGCATAATATGGTGTGCCAAGTCACCATTGGAAAACCCTTTTCAAAATCATTTGACTCTTTAAACTGGTTTGCGAACAGAGATTACGGCTAAGGAATTCTGTTGACCGAGGGGAAGGTGTTAGGCACCCCTCGATCCCGTAGTTCAACCACGATCGCTTGGTGGAGCGTATCGGTTAATTTTGACACTACGAATGTACAAACCACACAAAACACGTAAAACAATCAAACAAACAAACAAAACAAAAAAAATGAATCAAAAGTACAGTGTCCAGTCCAATTTATACAGTCCAAAATAGAAAAATACAAAAATAAATCTCATCTAACCTACACTAATACTAACTACGCTTCCGTGCTCTGCCCGACGCCTCAGGCCTTCCTTATGAACGTCTTCCGCCAACTTAGTACGTCGGGGCATTCCCCGGTGAATAAATACATTTTGTCTCGGGGCATTCTTCGGCTAAATAAATACATTTGAATTAAACACGATAAACTAGAAACCAAACATTCACACGCAGATTAAACATTCAAAATATTTCATAAATACATCACTCCTAAGTTTTGCCTACCCAAACCGACATTTGCCTATCCATTTCAACATATCATAATTCTATCATGTTCCAACAATATTCATGCTCATTACGAATTAAAAAAAATAACAATAAACCAAAGTTAATCTAAATTTAACTTTTTATAAATTTCTCAATAACCAAAGTTAATCTAAATTCAACTTTTTATCAATTTCTCAATTCCATCCCCAAACAACCAATTTCAATTCTCAAATGAGATACCATTTCACCAAACCATAATCAAGCAAACCAACCACGAGTCAAAATAAACACCCATTCATCACCAACAAGGACCAAATAACATGCAATATTCAATCCAACACCAAATATAGTAAACAATGAAAAAAAAAAGAGAAAGAGAGTAGAATTAGACCTCAAGTTGAAGCTTTCAAACTCAATTTTATTTGAATAAAGAGAGTCCGCACCCGAAAACCTCGAGCCAAACCTTAACACCAACAATCTAACTCGACAATGAGAAATAATGACCCGTTCACCGTCACTTTTCACCGACACTGTTCACGATATTACTGTTCACTTCATTACTGTTCACGCTATTACTGTTCACCGGCACTGTTTACGCCGGATTTCCATTGTCCAGACCATTTTTCTCTCTCGATTTCTTTTCTCTAGCGCGATTCTCTCTTTCTCTCCCTCAGTTTTTTTGTTCTTGTAAGGAAGATTATTTGGTGATTGTTGTTATTGTGGAGAAGATGATGATGAAAGAATGAGACTTTCCCTTTTCCTCTTTTAGAATTTTCCTTTTATATGTTTTATTTGGTTTTTCTTTTTCTTTATTTATTATCCTATGTGGAAGCATATAATTGATGACTTGTGGAAATAAGTGTGTGGCATGTAAAAAAGTTAGTGTGGCATGTGTAAAGATGAGGGTGGCGTGTGGAAAAATGAGTAGGGCGTGTGTCTTTTGCATGTATCCAATGAAAAATGAAAAGTGAGGTGTTGAGGTGGCTTAGTGAGGTGACAAAGAGGCTATGTATTTAATTATTTTCAATTCTTTTTTTGGGGAGAAATTATCAATTAAACAAAAAGTATAGTAAGGTGAATAAAATAAAAATAAAAATTAAAAAAAAATGATTAAAATATTTTCGAAAAAGGACAAAATTACGTGTCTATATTTACATGTGGTAATGAATTCTTAGTGCTCTTGTTTATAAGTCCTATATACTCTTCACTATATCATATAATTGTTTTAGTTTAGGTAAAATTTAATGTACGTCATATTTTCTTAAGTATAATCGCCCACAAGTGTAAGATTTTTAATCTGTCTGTTATGAGAGATGTGGAGTCTTTGAATATGGTAATGAATTGTTAGTGTTCTTGTTTATAAGTCCAAGATACTATTTAGTATATCATATAATTGCTTTAGTTTTGGTAAAAGTGAATGTACTTCATATTTCCGTTTCTACAATCGCGCACATGTATAATCTGTCGGATAGATTTGTAATCTGTCTGCTATGAGATATGTGGAATATTTGCATATGGTAATGAATTCTTGGTGCTCTTGTTTATAAGTCCTAGACACTCTTTAGCATATCATATAATTGTTTTAGTTTTGGTAAAAGTGAATGTACGTCAAATTTTCATTTGTACCATCGCCCACAAGTGTATTATCTGTCGGACAGATTTCTAATCTGTCTGTTATGAGAGATGTGGCGTCTTTGCATATGATAATGAATTTTTGGTATTCTTGTTTATTAGTCCAAGCTACTCTTTATTATATTATATAATTGCTTTAGTTTTAGTAAAAGTGAATATACGTCATATTTTCTTAAGTATAATTGCCCACAAGTGTATAATCTGTCGGACAGATTTTTAATCTGTCATACAAATTTCTAATCTGTCTGTTATGAGAGATGTGACGTCTTTGAATATGGTAATGAATTGTTGGCATTCTTGTTTATAAGTCCAAGATACACTTTAGTATATCATATAATTGCTTTAGTTTTGGTAAAAGTGAATGTACTTCATATTTCCGTTTGTACAATCGCACACATGTATAATCTGTCCGCTATGAGATATTTGGCGTATTTGCATATGGTAATGAATTCTTGGTGCTCTTGTTTACAGGTCCTATATACTCTTTAGTATATCATATAATTGTTTTAGTTTTGATAAAAGTGAATGTATGTCAAATTTTCATTTGTACCATCGCCCGCAAGTGTATAATGTATCAGACAGATTTCTAATCTATCCGTTATGAGAGATGTGACGTCTTTGCATATGATAATGATTTTTTGGTATTCTTGTTTATAAGTCCAAGATACTCTTTATTATCATATAATTGCTTTAGTTTTGGTAAAAGTGAATGTACGTCATATTTTCTTCAGTATAATCGACCACAAGTGTACAAGGGGTGGATTAATTATACTTTCTCTGACCCAGTCCTATTTCTTTTCAGGAGGAACAGAATTTATAATTTCTGAATAAGCCAACTTGTGAAAGTCTGCGAAATAATATGGTGAACATACATTGTAAACTCTTTCACCATAGTTTGGTAATTGTTGAGCTCTGAGTGCTAATAATGCATGAGTACAAGGAAATTGCTGAAGATCCTACAACCTACAAGTGCATGTTTTGACATTGATGTTAACACTTGCATCTTGACCATCCCCTTGAACAATAAACTCATTCACATGAAGTTGGTGTACAGATAATTTGTCTGTTATTTCACATCTAGTTTCTCTCACTAAAATATTTTCTGTTGGAGCTAAATAGTTATTTGTGGACAATGTTAGACCACGACGCTCACGAAACCATCTACATAATAACCTTTGAATTGCATTAAATAAAGCAATGATGGAAAGTTCTCTTTCTATTACAAGTCTAGCATTAACAGACTCTGCAATATTGGTGGTCATGACATCATACCTTTGTCCAGTAAAATGAGCTCTACTCCATCGCTTAAAACCAATAACGTTCTCGAGGTACTCAACAACATCATCATACCGTTTTCGTCGAATTTATTCTAAATACTTATTGAATTCTTCGATTCGATATGCTTTTGCTGCAAGATAGTATAAACTAAGGACTGAAGAACCAACATGATAGTTTGTACGAATATTTTCACCAAGGTGCCTTGTACATACTCCATGATGAGCTTTATTATAAATTATAGCAACTATTTTCTTTATGCTTGGATTTCTGTCTGATATGATGGACAACTCAGATGTATTTGGCACAACATTGACTAATTGGCGAAAAAACCAAGTCCAAGAAAGTTCATTCTAGGAGTCAACGACTGCCCAAGCTACAGGATATATTTGATTTTCACTATCTTATCCACTTGCAATTAGCATTACACCACCAAATTGATCCGTCAAGAAAGTTCCATCAACAGCTAGGACATTTATGATGTTCTTAAATCCTCTTATGCATGGTCCATACGCAACAAAAAAGCACAAAAATCTGCCCTCTTGAACCTCTAAAGTTGTAAAGCTACCTTCATTTGCTTTTTCAATCTCGTAACGATATGCTCTAATTTTGCATAGCCGTGTTCAGGTTTTCCCCATATCATATTTTGTGAAAGTTGTTTGGCCTTCCAACATGTCCAGTAACTAACATCACAACCTAACTCTTTACTCACAGTGTTCTTTATTTCATTTGGTGTAGGACCTTTTCCTTCTCTGAATCTCTCTTTGATAAGCTCTACAATTACTTTTGCAGAAGCATGCCTATATCTTCCAGATATAGACCTCAAGTCACATGAGTGATTAGGTGCATAACTTGTGATACAAAAGGCATCTGAATTGAGAAATTTAGCAACACGAATCCTCTATTTGCAGCTTTTCTCGACATAGACAACAATTAACAATGATTTGTTAGATTTTTTTGTGGTAAATTCA
>NW_025886555.1:0-13435 GCF_002878395.1 Capsicum annuum
TTATAGAAAAGTTCACTTCTGAGTTCTATTAAGGACACATCATAACTGGGTATCGTCATACCCAGACTTGCAAGTCATTCATATCTAATCAATCCATAACCCTTCTCATTCAAAACATGTAATGACCACCAAAAGATTTATCAAATCACACGAGAGTTCTTATTTTCAAAAGCATATGAAACTTATGTAAACACAGTCGATTTTTAAGACTTTAATACGCAATGGTCAATTTTTTCATTAATCACATGCAGTTCCTTCATTAGGAAATCATAGCATTTAGAATAGAAATCACCTCTTTGAAAAATACGTCAAACAACCATGTATAATAATTAGGAGGCATTTAAACTCAAGAATGATCATCAATCATAAAACAACCCCAATATTAGACACACATAAATCTAATGATTAAAATGGAGACTTACAATTCATGCTCTCAAACTCATTTCATAATTTGTAACATGTTAAGACAATGAATTTCATCATGGAAAAGAAAATTTCACAAATCATGTTCATAAATCACTTTTCGAACTCAAATCATATATTCACAAGATTATAAACCAAGCTTACGGAAAAACCCTATGATAATTACACAATTTCATCAAAATAGGTTCATGATGCATGCTCTTAAAACAATTTCCCAAAACTCATTACATATACATACATATATAACTTTAAAGCTTGTTAAAAATGTAAAACATACGCCCATGAGATTTAGGATAGTTCCACATACCTTTTGATGGAGAAAAATCAAAGAGAACGCAGAGAAATTAGGCCCCTGAAGCTTGAATTCTTTAACCCTAGGTAGTTTCTCTCTTTTCGATTTAGGGAAGATGATTTGGGAATTTTAGAAGAGAAAATAATGTGTTTAAAGTTCAATATTCGTCCAAAGAGGGTTAGGAATGGTTATGGGATAATAAAAGACCTTTATGCCCTTAAAATAAATTAAACGAAATGCTTTTTGACACCCTGGAGAAGCTATGTGTCGCATGGCCAAAGAAAACCTTAAGGTTTGTTTCGCATGGCCATTGCATAGCTGAGGCAGTGCGCTTAGGCGATTGCTTTGCAGCGCATGGTCATCGCATACCCTAGACAGTGCCTCATTCAAACACTCATAACTTTTGACTCCGGACTCTGATTGACGAACGGTCGGTGGCATTGGAAAGAAGACTCTAAGAGCTTTAATTTATATATAGTAAGCCACATAACTCTTTATATTCAAGGAGAAATGATTGCTGAAAGTTGACTTATGCAAAATCGTCAATTAAAAGTCAATTGATAGGAAAGTGCTCAACTTAACTTTTGAGCTATGAGATTTTTAGGACGTATATTCATCTCCAAGGATGTTCCTACACTAATTAAATATTATTCACACTTATTTCTAACTAGAATCATTGGGTTCGGATCTTTAAACGTAGGAACGACGGTTCAACTTAGTTCGAAAGTACAGGGTGTTACACTTATTTATTATTTTTATTTTATTTTTAATTTTTTAATTATTTAATAATCTTGTTTTATTATTTGTATTTTTGTAATACTCTACCCCGTACCTTATTTTTCTTGTAGGTTTTCCTATCAAATTGTTGAATTGCGGTATTATGTAACAACAGAAAATGATAAAATATATCCAATTAAAGTGTTTCTATGAATGGTAAATAAGTTATATTATAGCATGTAAAAATTCTCACTTTATATTAAATTTCTTTCTTTAATCAATATTATTGTTCAAATCTTGTCGAGACGAAAAATACAGTGTTTTCTTTTTATCTGTCTGAACCTTGATTGATGAGAGGAGTTATTCAATATGCGATACTGAAAGGATGCGAAACTCATAAGTTGAATCATAACTATTCATGGATTTTATGATTGTGATAATAAAATAAATCGACTTAATTATTAGATTCATAATTTGAGAGATTAGCCCTAGTATAAGTAGCCTTCCCTTTAGTTTTACTATAATTAAAGAACAATTATAATGTGTTTCTTTTTCTTCAGTTGTTGTTCTTTTCTGATTGGAAGGTTTTGTTTCCGTTTATTAGTCAAGTTTTCACTTGGAAATACTTTAATTAGTGACACTGACATTCTTGGTTATCACTAATTACTTTTACCAAATCAAATAAGGTACATCAAACATAAAATAATTCAAATATGGAAGTTTCTTGTTTTTACGTTGTGGAGAAAAGTTTCAAAACTAAACGTTGTTTTCTGATATGTATCTGTAAGGATCTTATATCAAAATCTTTTTTGTCTGTTTCTTTTACTTATAGCTAAAGTATCATATAAACCATGCATACACTTTAAAGTCCGGTACTTCCTCCTCAAGCTTGTGAAAAAAACTTTATGTACAGTTCATTTTTTACTTTTTAGTGAATTTATAACTGATAAATCACAATTTTTTGGTTAAATTAAGGAAAGAAAAAGAAACTCATAAACTTATTGATTTTGTGTTTTTGAAATTGCAGAGTTGTTTTGCGGATTGAGAACAGAAATGGGTCTATTTCATATACAAAAAAGGTTGATTTTGTTGTTGGTTTTGTTGTTACAAAGTTCAACATCATGGGGCTGGTTCTTTTCTAGTACTAATAATAACAAGAACGATTATAAAAAAGAACCGACTAATTCAGGCAAATATTCTTCAAAAAATCAAATGATTAAGTTGATGTCTGAATTTTCCATGGATGTTTTTGAGAATCAAAAAGGAGATAAACTCGTGGAAAATGCGAAACAAAAGATGTTAGTTCCAAATTCTTGTTGGCAGAGAAGTTATCAGAGTTTGTTTAGTGTGTGTCCAAAGGCTCTTCCTGATGAAGAATTAAGGTCTAGGCTTTCTTGGAATTTATGTGATTGTTTTCAGCAGCATACTGGAAGGTCTCCTTTGCCTCATTGTGATGCAAAATCACCAATGACTAATTTTCTCAAGAAATTGGATACTGATGTTTTGACAATTTTTTTGAAGTTCTGTTCGCAACAAATTTTCGTGGTGATGAAAATTAACTACAAGCAAAAATAAATAAAACAAAATAAAAAGTATTTTTTATTGATGAATATTGTGAATTAAATTTCGTAATTCTCTTGATTCTTCTCTCCTAAACTTAGAAATGATTCGAGGGCCTTCAGTAGCGTGTTTCTCGAATCGTTGGATGATTTGAACTCCTAGAGACGTATTTTAATCGTCGGAAATGTCGGAAAGTGTTTTGTCGCTTTGGAATAATCTCCTGGAAGAACTCCGTTGATTGCTCCTTGCAAGAACTTGATAGTCAATGTCGATGTTGTCAATTCTTGTTAAAGTCCTCTTATCAAATCTCCTTTAGAATGTTATGTTACCCCTTATATTTATAGTTGGAGGAAGCAGACCTGGTTCCTTGTGATTGGCCCAAATATGTCATTTTGATTGGTGACTTTTGACTGATTCTTGAATTTGAATGAGATTTCCACATCATTTGGACATGTGGTGTCACCTTGTTGGTCTTTAATTTGACAGAGATGCCAAGTCACCCTGACACATGGCATGGGTTTGGCCTCCAAAGTGTAATGGACCTTGGTCTTGAATTTAATAAAATGGACTAATTAATTTATAGGGCCCAAATCAGTTAATCAACCTAAATGATCATGAATTAAACTCAAATTTTGTATGAATTTAACCCATTGAATTTTATATGTCTACAAATGCCCCTTACTTCGAGACTTGTCAACGTGTAGGCTTGCCGAAACTTGACGACGAGACTTGAAGTACCTATGAATGTGTTTTCATTTTTTTTTTACTTCAAAGTTACTTGTTTCTTTTCTGTGCCTTCTAGATAGACCGCCACTTGTGAGTGGTCTAAAATTTCTGCCACATATTTTCACATAGTGAAAGTTCTCCTCTTGGTTAAGCGTAAAATAAATGACCCTTAATAATTGTTCAAGTCATTACACACTAGACAATATTGATGCCCCTCCATATGGATTTGAAATAGGACTATATTGAGTAAATTCTTAACTTACTGCCCCATGCATGTTAGTAAAGATTCTTGAATTGAACTTTTGAACCAACCAAATATTAACTTTCCTTTGGTGTTAAAAAAGAATCAAATTTTTCAAAAAAAAATTTCAAACATAGTAATTTTCTTTTAGCTACTTGGAAACTTGAAATTCCTAGGGATTCTTTTCTTCCAATCTTATTACAATCTTCCTTATATATGAAATTGAGATTTTCACCAGAACTTCTATATAAGATTTTTCCTTGTAGAGAAAATTCATCAAAGCACTCGATAAACAAAGAAAAGTGTTCAACTATATTCGATTGCCAGAACGTGAAGATGTGACCTTTCCCGATACGATTGAATCTACAAATTGTTCCTCAGGTAACTGTTACTTTCATAGCAGCCTGTTGCCTCTTGCTCGCTCCAATTTGCACGATTATAATATGAAATACGTAACTGTAATCACAAGCTACTCATTTTTTTAATAAGTAACAACAAGGAGTTGTAACTAAAACAAGTTTTGTAATTATGTTTAATGCAGCCGGAAAAAAGGAATAGCAACTAAAAAAAAATTTGCGGCCAAGATTAACTTGTGTTGCTATAGTTAATTTTTTTTTGTTTTTCTTCAATACCCAACTTCAGGTTCTCTTGTTTCCTATTTTACCCAACTTGTCTGTCTATAACGGTTAATCTCTATTCTTTTCTTAATCCTTAGGAACGGTGTAGGGTGTTTTTGGTCCCCGACAATAAGTTGTTTCAACGACCGTGAAACTCCATACCCTTGCCTTGAGATCGTGGAAAGCAAACTAGATTCGCATACCAAAGACCTCACTTTGAAAGTTCATCCTCCGGTGATTGGCGCCTTCCCACTTGTTAGAAAGCTGTTGGAAACTTCCCTCCATCTCACAGAATGATCAACGACATAAACTAAGGATGTCATGGACAACTTTTCGGGCAAAATTGTGAATGAAAAAATTCTCCTTTTAAAGTTTTCTACACATCAAAATATTGTTGTTGCGAGCTCTCCTAGCCGCAATGGGAGTTTTAGCAGTTGGTGTGTTCCTCTCTCCGTCTTTGGGGAGGTTCGATATACATCTTGCTACTGAGAGTGGATAAAAGACGTTCTTGCACGTAATAAGGAGACCTTAGAGCGCAACAAGACTTATGATGCTGTATTTGCTTCATTATTCACGTATGACCAATGAGAATGTACTCCAAGCCTTCTGTGAGATTTGGTGTCCATCCACCAACACAGTTTCTACTTTTATTGGAGAGTTGTCCATAACTTTATGGGACTTGAGAAACATCAAAGGACTTTATGTTCATGGGTAATTTTATGACGAAGTTATTCCCTCGGCTAAGAAGTTGACATATGTGGATGACAAAGGAAAGCATTTTCTCCCTAGAAGCTGCTCACACTTATTTTTGGTATTTTACCGGCTAACAAAAGGTATCATAGATGATGTCTCTTTTCTTGATTGGACTAATTTCTGGTTTCGAGGACCAAGAAAATATGTTGAGCCTTCACAAAAGATGTCAAAAAATCAGACGAAGCCAAGGATGAATCATGACCCATTAGGGAATATTGACATGATTTTTGTACCACGAACCAAAGAATTGAATGCCTCTTTTGTAGAGTTAGGCGTAGAAGAATCACTCAGAGATGAAAATTATTTGGCGGCTTTCCTTGCATGTTGGCTCTATAAATTTTTACTCCCCAACAAGAAGGCTGGTTGTATTCATGCTAACGTCTTCAAAGTCGCAAGCTTGATGTCTCATGGAGAAAAATTTTCTTTAGCGATCCCAGTTCTTGCAAGCATCTATCGTGACCTTAGGGAGATCTCTACTTCTTCAAACTTGGGGTCTTGACATGCACTCTTTCGCATCTATTATGTTTATGGATGGATAGGTAAGTATTTTGAAACTTATTACCATGTAAACTGCCTGCAACGAGGGGTGCAAATGTGGCTAATTTCAGGAGAAAAGATGGCAAAATAATTTGACCTTGTTGATGCTCGCAAGTTATTTAAACAACCCAATGTAAAGAAGCTTCCTCATTTGGCCTTGCTACGGGGAAAAGAGTACAAATAGATGATAGCGGTACACTATCCAATTATTGGAGTGACCTCTTCATAGGCCTTCGTTCAAGTTTTGTCACTTTGAGGCATGATAATAAGCTGATCATGGAACCTTATAGCCCTCATCGATTTAGTCGCCAATTTGGATTTTTTCAAGACGTTCCCGGCATTCTGACAAAGCATCATTTTGATGGTTCGCTGCTAGCTTTGGTTCAACTTTGGGATTCTTGTTTTTGTCTTGGAAGTTTGTCAAAGCTTAGCATACCAATGCGCCCGTTGGACAATAGACCTTTTATGACTTGAGAGTACTCGGATTGGTGGCCAGCCCATCAGGAGACCACATTAAGACGAAGTACCCACATTATTTTAAGAGGTCCGAAGAAAAATGATGCCTCCTCATCAACCAAAGGAGACCAACTTTAACTGGATGGTCAAGGCAAGTTTTCTCTTTCTTCAATATCTAAGGTGGCAATGGATAATCCTGCTCAATTTTCCCAAGTCGTTCCTAAATCTAATATTTCAAAAGGCAAGGATACACATATGGATAAAAGAGTAAAAAGCCCCTCATCGACCCCCAAGGTAGTATCCATCTCCACTTCCGAAGTGATCAACATTGTCTACAAAAGAAAGAAATCTTTCAGCCCGTTGGATAAAGGCGTTGAAAAGTCACTAGACATTGTGTCATTTTGCAGTGATGTATCCAAACCACCTGCTTCACTCAATGGATTTGTTCTTGATAGTGCCACTTCTAGTTCAAATGAAAGCAATTCTAGCCAAGAACCACACTGAAAGCATTTGAACACTGCTAAAAAATGTCAAAAAGCGACGGCCAGCATTGCTTTTTGGGACAAAAGCGATGAAAATCCTTCATTTTTTTGCGTCTTAAAAAGAGGTATTGATTTTTTTAAAAACGACGGCCTGAGTCGCTTTTATTACAACGGACAGCGTCGCTTTTAGGGGGAAAATTTTGTAGTTATTTTTAGAAAAAAACGACGAACGTCGTCACTTTATTGAAAAAAAAATCCAGAAAAATTAACACTGCCCGTCGTAATTTGAGAAAAATAAAATATTTTTTTTATAAAAAGCGACGTTGGTCGTAGCTTTCTGTTTTTCATAAGTATTGAAAAAGCAATGTTGGTCATCGCTTCTTGTTCTTCATAATGGATATAAAGCGACGTTGGTCGTCGCTTTTTGTTCTTCATAATGAATAAAAAGTGACATTGATCGTCGCTTTTTGTTTTTCATAATGAACGAAAAAGTGACGGTCATCATCTTTTTTCTTTTAAGAAAGAATTACTGATTTAAAAAGTAATGCAAAGCGTCCCATTTCTAGAAATGTATTTCAAAAAAGCGACGGACAAAAGGGACCCTGTCCGTCGCTTTTCTGCATTTTTCTTGGATGCAGAAATTTGCATTTTCTGCATCCCACCTGTCAAATAAAAATGTAATTCAATATGTACATCCTCATACAACACACATTATAACAATAATCATGCAACACACATCAATAAATCATTTAAGCAATTCAAATCAACAACACTTAAACAATGAATCCAACAACATTCAAAATACTTAAACACTCCTAAAGATTTTTCACTAATTAAAAGCTAAGTTCAAAAATATCTAAAAATTATCTAAAATTCAAGTCCAACAACACTAAGGAGTAGCCTCAACAAACTCCTCATCACTCTTTGTTTCCTCTTCATTACTTGAATTAGGAGCAATGGCCTATGTCAAGGCACGTCAAAGATGTGCAATCTTATGTGACATAGCAGCATGTCTCTCAAAAATTGTAGATATGGTCTGATCGTACTTTGCCAACCAACAACACATTGTCTGAAAATAAATTGACTATAGTTATATGATATATATATATATATATATATATATATATATATATATGTATGTATATATTAAAGTTAACTAAATAATAATTAAATTTAATAGACCTTAAACTCTTGAAACATGGCTTGTTTAGAAACTATTGGAATGTCCCACCACTCGTTCCAAGGATATGTAAAAAGTCTCATAACGCTCTCCCTTACAGAATTATTAACTCTTTTGACGCGAGATACTACCTGTAAATAACATAATAAGTATGTAAGCTTGAATATTTTATTAATGAGAAAAATATACCCATTAATTAAAAAATAAACTTATGAAGATCCATCAAGCTTGATGAACACTCTACCAAGCATGTCCGTATCTCTAAGAACTAGACCAATCAAATCTACATCAATATCTTCTACGGGAGGAGGTAGAAGAGAAGGTGCAGGTGCAGGTGGTGGTGGTGGTGACTTGATCATTTTTAAGTCACCAGTACACATTTCAAAATACTACACTTAATCATTTTCAAGTCATGAATTCACATTTCAAGTGACAACACAAACTATTTTCAAGTCATTAATTCACATTTCAAGTGACAACACTAAACCGATTTCAAGTCATGAATTCACATTTTCAAATGATTGCACTTTACTAATTTCAAAACACAAGTACATCTTTCAAGTAACTACACTAAACCATTTTCAAGTCACTAATTCACTTCTCAAGTGACTACACTTGATTAATTTGAAGTCACTAGTACACATTTCAAAATACTACACTTAACCATTTTCAACTCTCTAATTCACATTTCAAGTGAATAAATCTAACAATTTTCAAGTCATGAATTCACATTTCAAGTGCCAACACTAAACCAATTTCAAGTTATGAATTCACACTTTCAAGTGATTACACTTTACTAATTTCAAAACACAAGTTTACCTTTCAAGTAACTACACTAAACCATTTTCAAGTAACTAATTCACTTCTCAAGTGACTACACTTGATCAATTTGAAGTCACTAGTACACATTTCAAAACACTACACTTAACAATTTTCAACTCTCAAATTCACATTTCAAGTGACCACACACTTGATCAATTTGAAGTCACTTGTACACATTTCAAAACACTACACTTAACCATTTTCAACTCTCTAATTCACTTCTCAAGTGACTAAACTTATTTCAAGTCATGAATTCACATTTCAAGTGACAATACTAGATCTATTTCAAGTCATAAATTCACACTTTCAAGTGATTACACTTTACTAATTTCAAAACACAAGTTCACCTTTCAAGTAACTACACTAAACAATTTTCTAGTCGCTAATCCACTTCTCAAGTGACTACACTTGATCACTTTGAAGTCACTAATACACGTTTCATAATACTACACTTAACAGTTTTTAACTCTCTAATTCACATTTCAAGTGACTACACACTTAATCAATTTGAAGTCACTAGTATACATTTCAAAACACTACCCTTAACCATTTTTAACTCTCTAATTCACTTCTTAAGTGACTAAACTTAAATATTTTTAAGTCATGAATTCACATTTCAAGTGACAACACTAATCAATTTCAAGTCATGAATTCACACTTTCAAGTGATTACACTTTACTAATTTCAAAACACAAGTTCACCTTTCAAGTGACTACACTAAACCATTTTCTAGTCGCTAATCCACTTCTCAAGTGACTACACTTGATCACTTTAAAGCCACTATTACACATTTTAAAACACTACACTTGACCATTTTCAACTCTCTAATTCACATTTCAAGTGACTAAGCCTAACTATTTTCAGCTCATGAATTCACATTTCAAGTGTCAACATTAAATCAATTTCAAGTTATGAATTCACATTTTAAAGTGATCACACTTTACTAATTTTAAAACACAAGTTCACTTTTCAAGAACTACACTAAACCATTTTCAAGTCGTTAATCCACTTCTCAAGTGACTAGTACACATTTCAAAACACTACACTTGACCATTTTTAACTCTCTAATTCACATTGCAAGTGGCTAAACCTAACCATTTTCAAGTCATGAATTCACATTTCAAGTGTCAACACTAAACCAATTTCAAGTCATGAATTCACATTTTCAAGTGACACTTTACTAATTTCAAAACACAAGTTCAACTTTCATGAACTACACTAAACCATTTTCAAGTCGCTAATCCACTTGTCAAGTGACTAGTACACATCTCAAAATACTATACTTAACCATTTTTAACTCTCTAATTCACATTTCAAGTGACTAAACTTAATCATTTTCAAGTCAAGAATTCACATTCAAGTATCAACACTAAACCAATTTCAAGTCATGAATTCACATTTTCAAGTGATTATACTTAACTAATTTCAAAACACAAGTTTACCTTTCAAGTAACTACACTAAACCATTTTCAAGTTGCTAATCCACTTCTCAAGTGATTACTACACATTTCAAAATATTAAACTTAACCATTTTCAACTCTCTAATTCACATTTCAATTGAATAAACCTAACCATTTTCAAGTCATGAATTCACATTTCAAGTGCCAACACTAAACCAATTTCAAGTTATGAATTCACATTTTCAAGTGATTACACTTTACTAATTTCAAAACACAAGTTCATCTTTCAAGTAACTATGCTAAATCATTTTCAAGTTGCTAATCCACTTCTCAAGTGATTGCTACACATTTTAAAACACTACACTTATTCAACTCTCTAATTCACATTTCAAGTGAATAAACCTAACCATTTTCAAGTCATGAATTCATATTTCAAGTGCCAACGTTAAACCAATTTTAAGTTATGAATTCACATTTTCAAGTGATTACACTTTACTAATTTCATTTATTATTGACCAGAGTAAAGGTTTCTTGGACGTCTCTTTGGAAGCCACTCCCTTTCAAACCGTCGGCCTTCTCAATAATAATTTGAATCACAATTGTATTTAAGACAAATATATATGTAACTATAATTAATATGAACATATGAAAAGGAAACAACACAACTCAAACATATAAATGTCTTCTTAAATACACATAGAATGTGTAAAACAGCTAGCTAGCTAGATTTATACAATAAATGAAGTGATATATATTTGCACAAAATTATAAACATTAGACATAAGCAACGTATAAAGATCCAACGATGAGTTCCTAGGTTCAGCAAAATATTAATTTATGCAACCCAACTAGAGCTTCAGGCTCAAATTTTGTATAAAACATCATGCACGAAAGTTATCTACTTCCAATAATTTTGTCTACCCATTTACATTTCTGGAGAAAACATAATTTTCCAGCTATGTAGAGAAAACAAAATTCATAACAAGACTTTGTCTAGCACTTGCACCATGGCATGGACTTTTAACGAAACTTATTAGTTATTATAGTCTTTTCCTAAAAAAACTTGGTGATACATGTAGAAAAGAACCCAATAAATTCAACCAAGTATGGATACTTTGTCAACTCAATACTAAAGGATGTCTAAACACTGAGATAGGGATCTGACTAATTCAACATTAATGACATGGTTAGCTTACACGAAACAAAGAAGTAGAAATTGGTGTTTGCCAAAATGGTGTTGGGCTGGAACTGGATCGGTTGTGGAGCCGGCTAGAGCAGCAATTGGTGGGGGGAGAGGAGCTCAGTGATGACAGAGAAAGCGACGGTGGCAGCTGTTTGAGAAGGAGAGATGGTGGTAGCTGCAGTTGTTTTGTCGATGGTGACACAGGGCGATTGCTGTTGGGGGATGAATGGAGGGAGGCAGAGCAGTGACAAAGGTCGGTGAGGTGGCTAGTGGTTGGGAATGGTTTTGTTTTAGAGAGAAGGTAGAGAAGAGAGGGACTGTAGAGAGAGAGAGTGGAGAAGCAGCAATTGATTTCTTGAGAAATGGGGGATTAGGGTTTTGTTTTGTTTAAAAGCAAAAAGTGGGTGCTTTGGATCTCAGCCATTGGATTATTTTGATCAACGGCTGAGATAAAACATGATTAAAAAAGGTTAAAATTGGAATTTAATTTATGACCAAATTGAGGTCAATTTTAACTGTAATTGACACCAATTGAGTATAAAATTACCTACAAATTAAACACCAAAGGAAAATTGAATGGAATTGATTGTTATTTTAACAATAATAATAGTGGTAGACAATGCATTTGAAAATTATGAGTGTGCATATTTGCGAAAATAATTTAATTAGTTGCTACTATTTCTATTTTATGCATATTTTTTTATTGGTTAAATCGAAAATCAAACCGTTAAGAACTAAAAATCAATAAACAAAAAACCTATAAAAAAAATACCTTATTGATTTGATTATTGGCTTAACATATTTAAAAGTTGATAACCAATAAACCAAACCGACAATATATAAAATCAAACTGAACTGACCGATGTACACCCCTAATTTTAAGAAAAAAATATTAAAAATTGATTTTAATATTGAGCGTTGATCAAATATGACAAACGGTTAAGATTAAAATTGAGGAGATGAGTCAAATTGGGATAAGAAATTGGGTTAAAAAAAGATTGAATTAGAGATTTCGATTACGTTACTACAACGTATTAATATGATGAATTGTCGGTTAATTAGCTTCATTAATATAACTTCAATAGTGTATTATTACCTCGATCATATGATGTTAACGTATTATTCAAAATATTTGGATATATAGATTCAGTTAGCTAGATTTTAACTACTATGTACATCACTATAAAAGAGATACGTATTTATACACACACATATATATACACATATATATATATGTACTATATACATCACATACACGAGTATATTACCTCGTAATACAATGTATTTTATTTAAACTCTGATGAATTATGGTTTAATTTAGCTTACATTATTATATTATAACTTCAACAATATATTATTACCTTGATCAATTGATCGTATGATATCAATGTATTCAATATATATATTTGATTGACTATAAACTTCACAATATGTATTATATACATCACATACACATGTATATTACCTCGTAATATAATGTATTTCATATATACTCTGATAAATTATCGTTTAATTTATCTTATATTATTATATTATAACTTGAATAGTATATTATTATCTTGATCAATCGATCATATGATATTAATGTATTCAATATATAATTGAATACACTTAATTTTTTGAATATAAAAAGTATTTATTTAATAGTAAATTAAAAATATCAAATATCGACAGATAGTATCATTTTCATAAAGTTAATTTTTATTTATTTTTAACAAAAGTGGCACTGTCCGTCACCTTTTGTAAAAAAATATGAAAAAATAATTAAAAATTATGACGGATAACATCGCTTTTCTATAATTAATATTTTTAAAATAAAAAATTATAGCGACGTTGTCCGTCGATTTTAACAAAAATAAATTTAAAAATCGAAGGTCAACGTCGCTTTTTATCATAAAGTTAATTTTTATTTATTTTTAACAAAAGTGACACTGTCCATTGCTTTTTATAAAATACAGAAAAAATAAAAATAATTAAAAATTGTGACGGATAGCGTCACTTTTCTATAATTAATATATTAAAAATAAAAAATTATATTGACATTGT
>NW_025886555.1:16435-40081 GCF_002878395.1 Capsicum annuum
TTAAATTCTTACCATGGTCAGACCTTATGGAAACTAATGAAGTGCCTAGTTTCTTTTCAATTTTCTTAATGAAGATTTCAAAGACATCAAAGGTATCTTCTTTAGAGGTTAGAAACAAAGTCCAGGTGAACCTGGAATAATCATCAACAATTACAATAACATACCTTTTTTTACCTCTGCTTTGAAGTCTCATTGGTCCACAAAATACTATATGAACCAGGTCAAGGCACTTGGTAGTGCTAACATGGTTATTTGACTTAAAGAAAGATCTTACCTACTTTCCCCTTGCATATGCACTACATAATTTTTCTTCCTTAAACTTGGTCTTGGGTAATCCCAATACCATGTCCTTGGAGGAAAGTATGTTAATTTGTTTCAGACTTGCATGTCCATGTCTCTTATGCCAAAGGAGGGGATCAGTTTCTATTGCACTTAGACAAGTCAGCCCAGGTCCTAGTATTGCCATTATTTCTACTTTATATACATTTTTGTATCTCCTTGCAGTGAGCACAATTTCTTTGGTGTCTATTCTTTTAACTTTAACCCCTGCAGCAGTAAAAATCACTTTATTACCTTTGTCATATAATTGTGAGATGCTCAGCAGATTATGCTTCAATCCTTCTTCAAGATAGACATCTTCCAATGCTTTTGAATCAGATAAGCCAATTCTTCCAACTCCAGTAATGACTCTCTTTTTTCTATCACCAAAAGAAACTCCTCCTCCATTTGTTTTGGAGAGTGAAAGGAATTTTTTCTTATCACCTGTCATGTATTTTGAGGAAGCACTATCTAAGTACCAGTGCCTCTTATTTTCTTTCACCTTCTCCTGCAAAAGAAATCAATGGTTAGACTTAGGAACCCAGACAAACTTAGGTCCTATTTTATAAGTGAAAGGATGAATTATATTTCTTCTAGTCCATGCAGGCAACATGTAATGCAACTTGTTTCTCTGACCAAAACTGGTTTTGTTCCTTTTGGTCTAAGAAAATCTGTTGGCCAGGTTTTGACTGTTTGACCTGCTTTTTCCAGCCACTGGACATCAGTGGTGAGATGTCCAAGGTTGCCACAAATATAACATAAATCTTTAGGATCATCAAATTTTTTTTGGAATCCCAAACCTGCCTTTTCTTTATAATTTCTTTAACTTAATTTGTGAACAATTCTTGAGGAGTTTGTCCACCTATTTGACCTTTCAAGATCTAGTTTTAGTTTAGAAACTTCTTGACAAAACTTATTCATTTTTTCAGTTAAATCATGGCATTCTTGTTTGTAAATAACTAGCTCAAGTTCAGCATTTTCTTATTCTTTACTCATGGTCTTTTTTTCATTTTCAATGAGAGTTTATTTAAGAACTTCAGACGTAAGATCATTGTTTGAAATCTCAAATTTTGCAACCTATTTCTTAAGAGTGCAATTTTCCTTGTCAACTGTACCTGATCAAGCCTTTAGATCAATGAGATCAAATTTGAGGCTTGCAAGACTATTGAACAATTCGTCCCTATCAGAGGTTAACTCTTGGAAATCATCAATCAATGCACTCATCAAGGAAATAAGTTTTGATTTTGAAAACAATTACAATTTTTCTTTGAGTTCAAGTATACTTATCTCGGAACCCTCATTTTCTCCATCTAAGTCTGAATCTCCAAGAGCCATAAATGCAGTTTCATCAACTTCATTTTTATCTGAATCAGATCCCCAGGATGCTATCATTGCATGATCCTCCTTCTTTTTTGCCTTCAGTTTCTTTTTAGCCCTTTCCTTCTTCCATTCTATTTCTTAGACTGGACAGTCTTTGATCTGATGATTAGTTTTTCCATATTTATATCACCCATTTGGATTGTCATTGGAATGTTTTTTAGTACCTGTTCCCTTCTTCTTCTTAAAGAATTTGCTGAAGTTCTTAGTTATAAAGGCAACTTGATCCTTGTCAAGTTCAAATTCCTCATCACTATCAGAAGCTTTCAATGCCAAGATTTTCTCAGGAGATTCTTGTTCTTTGGTTCTATAAATTTCTATTTCATAAGTCCTTAAGTTCCCTACTAGTTCATCCAGGGTCATGCCTTCAAAATCCTTATTTGCCTCCCTGATTGCAGTTACCTTAACATTTCATTTTGATTTAGGTAATACCCTCAGTACCTATTCAACTTGTTACTCATCAGAGATGACTTTTCTTAAGGAAGTCAACTCATTTGTTAAAGTGGTAAGTCTTGTCATCAACTTATGCAGCGTTTTATTTTCCTTCATTTTGAATGCCTCATACTTAGTGAAAAGAAGAGAGATCCTAAATTTTCTTACTTGAGAGGTACCTTCATGAGTATTCACCAGTGCATCCCAAATTTACTTAGCAGTAGTGCAAGTTGATACCCTGTTGTATTTAGTAGGTCCTAATCCATAAACCAAGATGTTCTTGGCCTTTTCATTCTTCTTCAAAGTCAATAAGTCATTAAGAGTAAATTCACTCCTTAATTTCTTGACTTGTTCACCACCAACCAACTTTATTGGAATAGTGGGTCCATTAGTAATCCTGTCCCATAATTCATAGTCTTCACCTTGGATGAATATCTCCATCCTTGCCTTTCACCAGATAAAGTGAGAGCCATCAAAAAGTAGAGGTCTAGTAGTTAACTGACCTTCACTGTGACCAGTAGGAGGTGCATAATTCATCATGTTGATCTTTTCTTAGGTGCTAGCCTTATTTAAGACAAACTCACTTTGATACCACTTGTTAGAGTACGAGCCCTACTAATTGCCTATCTGTGGAACAAGTAAGTATACGTGGTTCACAGAAGTAAAAGATGAACACAGTATTTTTACGTGGAAAACACCCGGCTCAAGAAAGGTGTAAAAACTATGACCTGTACCTCTACAGGATTTAACCCCAACTTTACTATAACACTTAAGCCTCAACAATCAACAAAATTACAAGACTTCTTGTAAACTAGGAATTAAAACTTCTAACTTCTATCACTACAAAAACACAAATCTTCCCAAAATATGTGTTCCCAAGTCTTTGAGTTCCCTAACTTGAAGACAAAACTCCAAACTCAGTTTATAGATTAATGAGACTAGAACAATGACTTATTATAACTCAAAGAACCTACCTACTACAAACAGTTTATGACATGCTAAGTAAGGGACCAGGTTCTTCTTCAAGTATGTGATCTGTTTTGCTGATTGTTGATTATCTTTTTAGTGCCTTGAATCATTTGCTTGAATATTGTTTGACGTGTATATATGTACACCTTCTGATACAGTCTTTATTTCTTTCTACTTCTATCTTTAATAGGACTTTATCAATTAACTCCACTTCTTCTTGTAGCTATTTTTCCTTCCTTGTTTGAATGGGACTCCTTTTCATTTATCTATTAGTTTTGCAGGACTTCTTGTTCAACTCAACTTCTGCAAGACTTGTTGTTCCATTCAATTTTTAATGTGATAGAATTCTTGTTCCACTCAACTTCTGATGTGGTAAGTGTTATCCACTCCTATTTGTACGCAGATTAATCTTATCAATAATTTGTCTGTAACTTAGCTTTCTTCACTTGGATGGACCAGCTTTCACGACATGTTTTATTCACATGTCTATCATCAAAACTTTATACGCCCTAACATCTAAATAAGTAGGTTGATGATAAGAATCTTAATATTGCTTAGCTCATGAACAAACTGGAGGCCTATGAACCAGGAAAGTCGAGTCATATCCCTACTTATCTACCTGGTTTCACTCCGTAGGACAAAGATGTTGAGGAATTAGCTGCTAAGTCTAAAGTTTAGAAGGATAAATAATCTATTTCAGTTGCTGCTTTATCTGTCCAACAGTTCCAAGACATGATAACAAACACCACCAGGGCACAATATGGTAGAGCACCACAGAGTTCGTTGTATAACTCTAAGCCTTAAACAATACAAATTGATTTTCTACCCACACCATCAAGCTATCAACCACTAAAGTTGTAATAATTTGATGGCAAGGGAAACCCGAGGCAGCATATTGCAACTTTGTCAAAAAATGTAGCAACACTGAAGCACATGGCAATCTTTTGGTAAAACAATTTTTTCATTCATTGAAAGGAAATGCATTTGACTGATATATTAAATTAGAGCGTGAGTCAATTGATAGTTGGGAACAGATCGAGAAGGAATTTTTCAATCAGTTTTATAGCACCCGACAAACTGTGAGCATGACAGAGTTAACGAGAACTAAGCAAAGAAAGGATGAGCCTGTAATGAATGACATCAATTGATGGAGATCATTGAGTTTGGACTGCAAAAACTGCCTTTCTGAAATATTTGTAGTTTAAATATGCATTCAAGGAATGCATTGGGGCATCCTATACAAACTACAAGGAATCAAACCACGAATATTTGAAGAGCTTGCTACATGAGAACAAGACATAGAGTTAAGTATCGCAAGTCATGGGAAGGCATCCCCATTTATTGACCTGATGAAAGAAAAAAGAGAGTTCAAGAAAGGTATGACCTCAAAGACTGAAGAGTTTATGGCAGTGAAAGCAATTTTTGTGAAGGTTACAACCAAGTAAAAGGTAAAGGAAGATGAAGGCTCGAGGCAATATCCAGGAGAGGATAAACATCGTATAACCTTGAAATGATTAAAATCTAAGGTTTATCCATTTCCAGATTCAGATGTACCTATTATACTGGATAAATTGCTAGTTAAGAAAATTATTGATCTTTCTGAATCAAAAAGGCTGGAGAAAATCAATAAGGTCAATGATCCCAAGTACTGCAAGTATCATCGTATCGTTGGCCACCCAATGGAAAAATGCTTTATCTTAAAGGAGAAAATCATGACACTAGTAAGTGAAGGAAAAATCACCATCGACACAGATGAAACAGTAGAGGCAAATCATGCTAGTATCATTCCAAAGAAGGAGTGTTTAATGTTGTAAACTATGCAAAGCTCAATCTTCTTGCAGTTTGGGAGCTGAGAGCCAGTTGAAGTGGATTCCAAGGAAAACTCTTAAAGTCTCATTGGGAACAAACAACAAAGTAAAGTTAATGATGATGATGGTTGGACCTTAGTTTCTCATAAGAAAAGAGGACATCAGGTGATTCTAAGAATACGACTTCCTAAGCCAAGAGTAATAAAGAGTAATGTGGAGCATGTACGACCACCAAAAAGTGTTAAGTTTGATATTAGCAAGAGTATTGATGGAGCATTTTCACAGAAGGACCAAAAACCTATTACATTGTATGAGTTCTTTCTAGAAAAATTTCTTAAAAATAGTCAAATTGGTGCCACACATGTAATTTCCAGCACAGAGGAAGTAAAGAAAAGCAAAGGAAGGCATTGTCCAATGATAACACAAGAACTTCATGCTAATAGAGAAGTCGCATCATGTTGTACTGTAATTTCCTTTATGGATGATGATTTACCGTAGGGTCTAAACTACATAACAAACTTTTGTTTGTGGTATGGGCTATTTGAGAACAACATATCAATCATATATTGATCGATAATGGTTCGGCAGTTAACATCATGCCAAAGACAGTGCTCAAAAAGCTTGGAATCTCCATTAATGAATTGTCCAAACGCAACATATTGATTCAAGGCTTCAATCAAGGAGGACAACGAACGATGAGAAAGATTCATGTAGGATTATCCATTGGCGACATGAAATCAAATATTATGATTCATGTTATAGATGCCAAAACATCATACAACTTGCTTATCAAACACCCTTGAATGCATGAAAATAGAGTGGTGTCATCTAGTTTCCATCAATGCATAAAGTATGTATAGGTTGGTGACGTAGTTAAAATTGATGCGGATATGAATCCTTTCACTGAGATAGAGTCGTACTTTGTAGATGCAGAATTCTACTTGGATTCTTGTGAATTGGGTATGGAGAAACCAACACTAGCCAACCCAACTAATGTTATTATAAAAGAAGTAGAGGTTCAGCAGGCTGCTGTCAAGATGCCTAAGGAGAGAATTTAACAATTCTCCACTAAGCTTTCATCATCTGAAGGAGGCATGCAGACGAAAATGGATGAAGAACATTTAGTTTTTTGCTACATCCCTTGTGAGTGTCGAAATGAAAAACAACCCTTGCTAGAATTATGTACTCAATAAAGACACCCTTCAAGGAAAAAAATAAGTCATAAGGCAATCTAAGATTTGAAGGAGATTATGACTGTCCTAGTTATACAGGTCCCATCTATCATGCCTGAGCTTCCAGGAAGCAATATTTTGGATCATAAGATAAAAGGTCAGTTTGATGATAAATCCTTCACGCTGCTTGAAAAATTAGGTTACCATTTCTCCAAGCCAACAAGACTAGTTGAGCTCAAAGATGATGTCACTGGTGAGAAGATACATGGTCTTACAAAAGAACAAATGATGTTGAGAGAGCAAGGGCGTTATGATTCCACTCTTAAGTTTGGGTTGGGATTCAAATTGCTGGAACCTCTTCGAATTTCTACTAAGAAGGGGAAGGAAACAACTTCATCACATTATGCCTCAGTAGAAAAAGACAAAAAATTGGAGGATGAAATGCATAGGAAGATTGATACCTTGTGTCTCTGTATTTGAAAGATTGGGTTGCAAGGAAAAAAGTAGATCCTCTAAACAAATAGAAGAAGAGGACGAAACCTTAAGAAATTCTGTATTTCAGTGTTTGGGAACCACAAGAAAGTCATTAGCACAAAAAAGTTTGCTGGAGAATGAAAATCAAGGTTTTCTTAAAGGAATCGATAACAAAGATATTCATAGCATCTTCCCATCACGTATGAAGAAAAAGTCTGTATTGTCAATCATCATAGATGGTTCTCTAAAAGTTAAAAGAAGAACCATTGTGTTCACCAACCAATTTTGTGGACAGACAAAGAAGGAGCAATAAGAAGCCATCACGATATTCGAAGGAAGTCAATTAGAAGATTCTAACTTTGTACAAACATCCTATCACATAATAAGGGAAGAAGGTCCATACTTTTATAGTGTAGATGATGATGTTCAAGAGGCTCCACCCCAACTAGAGGATGACGTACAATCAACTGTATATGAACTCAAAAAACTTAATCTCGGCACTTTGAAAGATCCGCACCCAACATTCATTAGTGCACTTCTTACACTGTAAGGAGAAAGAAACTACTTCAAGTTATTAGTTGAGTACAAAGATGTCTTTGCCTGGTTGTACCAAGAAATACCAGGCCTTAGTCCTGGGGTAGCTATTCATCATTTAGGGATAAAAAAGGAGGCATGTCCTATAAAGCAGTCACAATGAGTGTTTCAGCCCGAGTTGGTAACACAAATTAAATTAGAGGTCAATAAGCTTATCAAAGCCGGATTTATCCGAGAAGTGAAGTACCCATCATGGATCTCAAACATTGTACTTGTTAAGAAGAAGAATGGTCAAATACGTATCTGCATTGATTTTCAAGACTTGAATAAGGTATGTCCAAAAGATGAATTCTTAATACTGATCATAGAGTTCATGGTTGATGCGATAATTGGACATAAAGATATGACATTAATGGATGGGTCTTTTGGATATAATCAAATCAGAATATCTCCAAAGTACATTCCAAACTCCAAAAGAGATATATTGTTACAAGGTTATGCCTTTTGGTCTAAAGAATATGGGTGAAACCTACCAACGTGTAATGCAAAATATTTTTGATAACATATTACTTAAGAGGGTGGAATTTTACATCGATGACTTGGTGGTAAAGATAAAGTGCAAGAACGACCATCTTAAAGACCTTCATATTATTTTTGAGAGGTTAAGAAAATTTGACTTGAAAATAAACCCACTCAAATATGACGTTGGGGTTACTTAGGGAAAGTTTATTGGCTTTATCATGCATCATCGTGGAATTGAAGTCGATCCCACAAAGATTGATCAGCCATTCAAAAAATGCCTGAGCCAAAAAACTTAAAAGACCTCCACAGTCTATAAGAAAATTTGGCATTCATTCGAAGGTTCATCTCTAAATTGGTAGGAAAGTGTCAACCCTTCAACCATCTAATGAAAAAAGATGCACCTTTTCACTGGGACCAATTATGTCAAAATGCTTTTGAAAGCATCAAAGGATACTTGTTGAATCCACCCGTATTAGGGGCACTAACTCCTGGAAGGCCATTGATACTCTACATTACATCACAAGAGCGATCATTTGGAGCACTTCTTGCTTAGGAGAATGAAGATAAGAAGGAACAAGTGTTGTACTATCTAAGTCAAACCTTGATAGGAGCTGAGTTAAATTATACGCCCATTGAGAAGATGTGCTTAGATTTGCTTTATGCGATAAAGAAATTAAGGCATTATTTTGAAGTATACACCATCAAGCTAATTTCTTGGGTTGATCCCATGAAGTTTGTAATGACACAACTAGTTCTCTCAGGTTGTCTAGAAAGATGATCTATATTTTTTAACCAATATAATATCGTATAAACATCTTAAAAGGATGTGAAGGGGCAAACACTTACCAATTTTCTCATCGATCACTCTTTGCCAGTGAAATGGTAGGTTTCAGATGAGTTTTTTGATAAAGATGTACTATTTACTAAAGAACTACAGCCTTGAACAATGCTCTTTGATGTATCTTCACATCAAGATGGTGCAGGAGCAAGCATTGTACTGATATCACCAGAAAGATTAATCTTGTCATTCTCATTTATTTTGGGTAAAACATTATGCTACAGATTACCAAGCTTTAATTGTTGGCCTTGAAATGGCATCAAATATGAAGATTCTATAATTGGATATGTATGGCGATTCTAAGTTGATCATAAACCAACTTTTGGTGAGTTACGAGGTGAAGAAGGAAGATCTTTTTTCATATCATCAATATGCCATTCTTTTGCTTAAAAGGATTGATATGGTGTTCCTAAATCACATCCCAAGATAAGAAAATCACATAGCAGATGCTCTGGCTAACTTAGCCATAACGCTGGCACTCGGAGAGAATGAGTTAACAAAGGTGCAAGTATGTCATTGATGGGTTAGTCCTGGTTGTCTTAATCTTCAAATAAACAAAAGACATCATACATCTGTTCGAGTGGTGGAAGAAGAAGATTGGCGAAAACCACTAATTGAGTATCTCGAGCATGGAAGGCTACCTGAGGATCCACGAAAAAGAGCAGACATTAAGAGAAGGGCACTATAATTTATATTTCATGAGGGAATATTATTTTGTCATCCTTACGAGGAATTATTCCTGCGGTGTCTTGACAAAGAAGAAACTCAACAGACTATAGAGGAAGCATATTATGGCTCGTGTCGGGCATATCAATCTGGGCCTAAACTTTATTTCCGCATCAAAAGGATGGGCTACTATTGACCGACAATGGTGGTAGATTGTCTAGAGTATGCCAAAATGTGTCAAGTGTGTCAATTCCATGCTAATTACATCCATCAGTCTCCAGAGCCTCTTCATCAAACTGTAGCCTCATGGCCTTTTGATTCATGGGGACTTGATGTTGTTGAACCTCTTCCAAAGTCGTCAAAAGGGCAAATGTACATCTTAACCGCTACTGATTATTTCACAAAATGGGCTAAAGCTGTGCCATTAAAAGAATCAAAAAAGGAAAATATTGTTGATTTTATCAAGTCAAACATAATTTTTAGGTATGGCATACCAAGATGCATAGTTACGGATAATGAAGCGCCCTTCAACAATAAATTCTTGAAGACTTTATGTGAGAAGTTCAATTTTAAGCATCACAAGTCTTCAATGTACAATGCACCTACCAAAGGTCCTGCCGAAGCTTTTAATAAGACACTTGGTAACCTATTGAAAAAGTTTGTCGCAAAAATAAAAAGGATTGGCATGAGAGGATCGGTGAAGCTTTGTGGGCATATCATACAACCTTCATATTTGCAAAGCAAGCAACTCCATATTCATTGGTGTATGGCATAGATGTGGTCCTTCCATCAGAACAACAAATTCCATCATTACAAATTATGATTCAAGAAGGGCTTACAATTGAACATAATGCTCAACTTCATCTAGCAGATTTAAAATCATTGGATGAGAAGAGATTAGAAGCTCAACAAAGGTTGGAGTGTTATCAAGCTCGACTTGCTAGAGCTTTCAACAAGAGGGATGACCATGATCATTTCAAGTAGGTGATGATATGAGTACGATCATGACCATGAACGATTTTTGAGTATTTTGAATACAACCGAGGGTGCGAGCAATTTAAAGTGTGAATATAGGCCTTGGAGTGCACAAGGCCGCCCCAAACACACCCATAGGTACCTTTTGAAGCCCTTTACATTAAAGGGTCTTTTAGTATTTTGTCTCTTATTTTTGTAATGTAATATAAATAGAACCTTGTAGGGTTTTTAGTCTTTAGTTGTTTAAATATATTGAAAGTACACTTCTCTTAGAGAGAGAGAGTCCTAAAACCGAAACTAGGGAATTGTACAAGTGTAGAATCATTTGTGTGTTGCATTTTTATTGATACGTTGGTGCCTGAGGGGTGGACTCCTCTCTTGTGTCATTGTAAGAGATAGGTGATTGTAGTGTGTAGTGTTAAGGGTCCAAGAGTGGAATAGGCTCTTGGGTTCTTAAGAGTACACCTCCATTTGTCTACCTTTCTATCTTTATCTTATTGTAACTTTGTAGTTTGTATTGTAGTAGTGAAGCCATGTGGATTGTTGTTGTTATTGTTGTTCATTTTATTGTTGTTAATATAGTTTGGTGGTTGTCTGTTTTTGGTGTTAAACACCTTGTAAACTCTTTCTTCTTGTTCTTGTTCTTGAATCCGAGAGTGATCACCAAAAGAGGTGCATAGTTTCTGGTACTAGTGAACTGTTCGGTGTGTATTTCTTGTGTTTCCTTGTTAGTTTGGTATCATTTGGTATCAAAGATTTTGGTTGATCTTGTTCCTACAATATAAATCTTGGGCTTTCTTATTATAAAAAGTCAAAAAAAGAGAGAAAAGTTGTGTTCTTGAAGTTGTTCTTAGCTGAGAGTGTATTCCTTGTTGTTGTTGTTTTGGACGAAAGATTTATCACTAGATCTTGGTATCTTTTTTGCTTTGTTTAGTCGTTTCTAAGTGTTGGCCTTCTTGTTCACTAGCACTTGATTCTATATCTAAAACTTGAGCTTGAATTTTAGAAGTGTTGTTGTGGACAAGGTGTGAACCGTATGTTGATGTTGTTGTTATAACTTAGCCGAAGGTGACCTTGTAGTTGGACGTTGGAATTGTTGTTGTTGTTATTGAAACATTGTTTTTGTGTTCTTTTTTTTTTTCACCCTTTCATCTTTTGTTAACAGAAGAAAAGTAAACTTTAAATCTACAAATGGTGAAGGACAAGTTGTAGTAGTTGTTGGTGAAAGGACTAGTTCACATCACTCATAGACTTGACATCAACTTTTTCAACCACTTTTTCATATTTCAAGGACCTTGTTTTGTGGAACAAGTACAAGTCAAGTCTCACTTTTTGAGATTTGGATTTGAAAAGGGTTCAAGACTTGTGCTTTCCCCCCCAAAACCAATTGTCTTCCATTCCAAAATTATAAGGACTAAAAATTTCAAGAATGGTGATTAAAACTTGTGGGATCGTGGCCAATTAGGAGGTGACATGTCATCAAATTACTGTTCACACGACAATTTTTTTCTCAAATTTTGATCTTTTAGTTTCATTTTGTGTCTTTAGTTTCATTTGTAGATTCCAAAGCTAACTTACAAGCTAGTACTAGATTGTAAGTTAGTTTTGAAACCGTTCTTCATGTTTACGTTCCTTTGTGTGCTTTATTATTTTGAGTCATTGTAAATTCTTGGTCCAGCTCTCAACCCCAGAATACAATCAAGCTTGCCACACTTGTGTGATTGAGTGAAGAAACCTGAGAGGCAAAGGACTAAAGAGAGAGTGTGAGGACCTTTCTTTTATAACTAACTCATTTATTGTTTTGTAGGTGTTTTCTTAGGTACATTGCTATGGAGGGAATGACCTCCCAAACCATGGGCAACAATGATACCAATATCCTCAGGGTTTCTATTGAGGTCCTCAACCACACTTTGGAAAGAATGCAAGTGAGTCTTGGGAAGTTAGAAACGGATGTGTCTTTAGTGAAAGAGGATGTAACATTGTTGAAAGGCGATGTATCTACTATGAGTGGGAGGTTGGAATGAGTGGAAAGCCAAAGGATCCATCCCTCTACTCCTCAACGCTATTATGTGTCTTCGAGTGGACAGGACCAAAACATTTCCCCTACCATCTCCCATGAAATGTTACACCAAATGATCAATCCACCGAGATAACCACCAAATGCTTCCCAAAGCTAAGAGTTTGATAGACAACCTACCCTCCACTTCACCAAGTCCAACAAGAAGGATTTGGAACATAAATACCAACACCAAACCTAAGCCCTCCAGTTAACCAAAGGCCTCACATTCTAATCCAAATTCTACTAAACCAAAAGTCTTACTTTTTACCAAATCCAAATCCACTTAATCTAAATCGACCCAACCGTGTAGTGAGATATGGTAGGGAGAAACAATATGGGGGTTATGTAGCTCATAGTGATGTTTACTTAAGGGAAGAAGAGGTGAGGGGTATATATAGGGAGTTAGGATGAGAGATGAGAGATGGCCACCCAAGCTTATGGTAATGCTTCAAATGCCTAGGGTGGGGGCATAAGGCTAGTGAGTATCTAAACCGAAGGAACGTGATCCTAAGAGAGGGAGAATTATACTATCTTGGGGAAGAAGTGGTAATTGAATCAACTAAGGTTGATGAAAAACCTCAAGATGGAGAGCAAGAAGAGTTTTAAATGTAAAGTAAGGAAGATGGAGAAGATGTGTGGCCGCATGAAGGAGATTGTGAAGTGCCTCTCTAAAAGAGGTGAGGTCATGAATTTGTGGACACATTTCTCTTAATATAGAGAGGATGATAAAAGTACGATCATGACCATGAATGATTTTTGAGTATTTTGAATGCAACCAAGGGTGTGTGCAATTTAAAGTGTGAAGATGGGCTTTGGAGCGCACAAGGCCGCCCCAAACACACCCATGGGAATCTTTTGAAGCCCTTTTCATTAAAGGGTCTTTTAGTATTTTGTCTCTTATTTTTGTAATGTAATATAAATAGAACCTTGTAAGGTTTTTAGTGTTTAGTTGTTTAAAGATATTAAAAAAACACTTCTCTTAGAGAGAGAGAAAGAGTCCCAAAACCAAACTAGGGAATTGTACAAGTGTGGAATCATTTATGTGTTGCATTTTGCTTGATACGTTAGTGCTTGAGGGGTGGACTCCTCTGTTGTATCTTTGTAAGAGATAGGTTATTGTAGTGTATAGTGTTAAGGGTCCAAGAGTGGAATAGGCTCTTGGGTTTTTAAGATTACACCTCTATTTGTCTACCTTTCTATCTCTATCTTGTTGTGACTTTGTAGTTTGTATTGTAGTAGTGAAGCCGTGTGGATTATTGTTGTTATTGTTGTTCCTTTTATTTTTGTTAATATAGTTTGGTGGTTGGCTGTTTTTGGTGTTAAACACCTTGTAAACTCTTTCTTCTTGTTCTTGTTCTTGAATCCGAGAGTGGTCACCAAAAAAGGTACACGGTTTCTTGCACTAGTGGACTGTTTGGTGTGTGTTTCTTCTGTTTCCTTGTTAGTTTGGTATTAGGTGACTTGGTCTTAGCAGTTCGAAGACCCATAATCCTTAACAACAAACACATTGGTGACAAGTTTACATCAAAATGGTATGGGCCATATGTAGTGAATGAAGCTTATTCAAGCGGCGCTTATATGATTGTCGATCAAGATGGTGTAAGAGTTGGTCCCATCAACGACAAGTTCCTGAAGCAGTACTTTTCATGAAGGTTGCCTACGCTCCTTAAGGCACGAGCTTCAATTGCATGTCGCTCCTAGACCGCATGAGTCTAAATTGTGAATGACTCTTCAAGAAAAAGGATAATTTTTTTTAAAAAAATAAAAATAAATTAACTCATCATTCTTGAACTACGTTATGACTTGATCCTTCCGAGGTACATAGGCAGCTTAGGGTATTTCTAGTCTAAGTTCAGTCATATGAGTTAAAAAAAAAGAACGAAAAACGTCTGTCATTATTTGAGCACGACAATAATGCTTTGAATTTACATAGATATCACATGAGGATAGACGTTTCTTCGCTAAGCTTACCGTGGACGTGCAAAGGTGAAAAGACAAGTAAGGCAAAGCGGATTTCGATAATATATCTATATAAATCCGTATAGGTGTTCACTATTATTTTTACATATGTGGTAGATCTTAGAGTCTTCTTCACAACAAAAAAATGGCTCATGATTCGAAAGCTCCTACGCCAAGTTATGAAATTTCTATCATAGCTGCTCAAAGTTGCAAAATAGGCCATCAAATTCTAAACAAAGCTGATTTGATGACGTATCTATATAAATACGTAAAGGCATTGAGTATGGTTTTTATATATGTTATAGATATGTGAATCTACTTTCTAACAAAAAAAATTCCCCTGATTCTGATACTCCTACATCGAGATACGGAATTTATTGTGACGCTGGGCAAAATTGATAAAACTAGCGAACCAAGATTAAAAGATCAGTTTTGGAGCCATATCTGAGATGATTTGGGTGCAATCTGATTATGATTCCCACGTCAAATTTATCTCTACCAGTCTAGTTTTCAATGCAAGAAACAACACTTGATTTTGATATTCGTATGTCAAAATATAAAATTTATCGTGACGCTGCACAAAACTGATAAAACTAGTGAATCAAGATTAAAAGAGCAATTTTGGGGAAATATCTGGGATGATTTGGGTGCAATCTGATTGTGATTCCCATGTAAGATGAAGCTCTATGATTCTAGTTTCCAACACAAAAAACGGCTCCTTATTTGGATGTTCCCAAGTCAAGATATGAGAATTTTTGTAAGGCTGCACAAAACAAACAAAAAATGACGAAACAGAACTGAAAGCCCGATTTCGGAAGGGTGCTTGGGAAAATCTAAAGAACTTCTGGCCATAATTTTTACATACATTATAGTTACATGAGTTATCCTTCTATCCGAATAAGAATTCCGTGATTTAGACACTCCTGTTTCGAGTTATGAATTTTTTTACTATAGCCACTCAAAGCTAAAAAAAATTGGGTGACACGAAGTTTGAGCAAAGACTTTTGTAAAAGATTTGCAAGTTTAAAAATCTTTTGGTCATGACTTTCATGTGCATTGTAGTTTTGAGAATTCCCGTTCCAACGACACAAGTGATTCATAATTTTGAATTATTTATCTCATGTCACAATTGTCAGAGTATATGGATCGGGAAGGCAAATAAAAGAACATGTTGGCATGTCAAATTTTAAAAAACAAACTACATAGCATGAGAGACATTAAAAGAAAAATGTCACTTTTATTGCTCCAAGAAAGACTGCCAATACATCATGATAAGATCCAAAGTAAAACTAAAATGGGGAAAGAGAGCATTCTTAAGCAAAAAAAAAAAAAAATTATGGGAAAAACTTATGGCCAAGAATTTGAAGGCGACTTGTCTCAACTATTTTCTTTAGCTTAGCAAGTTCTTTGGTTTCTATTCCCGACAATGGGCTGATTTTATCAAGGGCATGAATCTCGCCTTCAATATTGGTGACACTATCTTGAATTTTGGATAATTTTTTTTGATGTTCTTCAATAAGCAAAATGGTTTTCTTCTTCTTTGACGTCCAGGCTTCTAACTCTTTTTCAGATCTCTTAAGGACTTTTTGAAGGTCTCCCAAATGCTGGCCCATCTTGACTTTGTCTTCATTTGTAGTATGAAGACGTTGTTGTGCAACAGAAAGTAACTCTTGATGAGCATCTCTAGTTATCTTTTGGGAACTAGATAATTTTGCAACATCATAATCTCCATGCTTCTTAAAAAAGTTTGCAAGTAGAACCTCCAAAGAAAAGGGGTCGACGAAGTTGACCTCTCGAAGATCTTTAAGAATTAGAGCACCACCTTTCTCCAAATCTTTGAGGTTTTCTGAGGATTCGACAGAGAATTGTGTAATACAGTCACACAAGGTACACCACAATCCAGACACGTAGGACAATTTGAAAGCCGGAATAGCCTTTTGTGGTTCAAAATTTGAGGCAATCTGTGCTAATGGCCGAACCAAATCCTTAGGGACATTTGAAGGTCTATTATCATTTACTTCAGCCACTATATCAGTAGTTGGAACATTATGAAAGGATTCAACATTTTCTGACAACTTTGTTGACGTATTCTTATTTGTAGCTTGAGTTATGACATTATCAAGAGAAAGATTGAAACTCTTCAATACACTTGAAGGATTTGGGCTTGTGACACAATCCTCACCAAATACATCATTACCAAATATGTTACTGAAAACGTCCGCAAGACCCAACTTAAAAAAAAAAAGAGAAGTTAATATCGAGTAAAGAGGCAAGTTGTGACATTAAAGAAGTAATTATTACCTGATGTGCTAAGTCAGCCAAGGGCGTTGTTGAACCAGCGACACCCTCTTCAAAGATAACAGTGTCAATACTTATGGAATCCAAATCAGCAAACTCACAATGTTGATCGCTTAAGTCCTTATGCCTTTTCTTTCACTACTAAAAAAGGCCAAAAAGTCACTCATAAAAAATAACGAACTGTGTCAATTTAAAAAGCAACGAGAAAAGCGACACTATCCGTCGCTTTTTTAGTTTAATTTTAATTTTTATTTATTTTTTATTAAAATCAATAGCCAACGTTTTAAAATCCGTCACTTTTTTCACGGATTATTGTGCCAACTAATTAAAAAATAATTTATAATTTTTTTTAATAAATGCAACGGATAGCATTGTAATTTATTTAAAAATAATAATAATTTTTTTTTGAAAAGCGACATAATCCGTCAATTTTTATATTTAATTTTAATTTTTATTTATTTTTATTAAAAGCGAAGAACAACATCACTATAATTTTTATTTTTAAAATATTAATTCTAGAAAAGCGACACTATCCGTTGCAATTTGTAATTATTTTAATTTTTTACAAAAAGAGGTGGATATCGTCACTTTTGTCAAAACTAAATAAAAATTAATTTTTTGCAAAGCGACGTTGTTCGTCCATTTTTAAATTTTATTTTTATTTTTATTTATTTTTATTTATTTTTATTAAAATCGACAGACAATGTCAATATAATTTTTTATTTTTAATATATTAATTATAGAAAAGTGACGCTATCCGTCACAATTTTTAATTATTTTTATTTTTCTGTATTTATAAAAAGCAACGGACAGTGTCACTTTTGTTAAAAATAAATAAAAATTAACTTTATGATAAAAAGCGACGTTGTCCTTCGATTTTTAAATTTATTTTTGTTAAAATCGACGGACAACGTTGCTATAATTTTTTATTTTAAAAATATTAATTATTGAAAAGCGATGTTATCCGTCATACTTTTTAATTATTTTTTCATATTTTTTACAAAAGGTGACGGACAGTGCCACTTTTGTTAAAAATAAATAAAAATTAACTTTATGAAAATGACACTATCTGTCGATATTTGATGTTTTTAATTTACTATTAAATAAATACTTTTTATATTTTAAAAAAATTAAGAGTATTCAATTATATATTGAATACATTGATATCATATGATCAATCGATCAAGATAATAATATACTATTTAAGTTATAATATAATAATATAAGATAAATTAAACGATAATTTATCAGAGTATATATGAAATACGTTATATTACGAGGTAATATACATGTGTATGTGATGTATATAGTACATATTGTGAAGTTTATAGTCAATCAACTATATATATTGAATTCATTGATATCATACGATCGATTGATCAAGGTAATAATATATTGTTGAAGTTATAATATAATAATGTAAGCTAAATTAAACGATAATTCATCAGAGTTTAAATAAAATACATTGTATTACGAGGTAATATACTCGTGTATGTGATGTATATAGTACATATATATATATATGTATATATATGTGTGTGAATAAATACGTATCTCTTGTATAGTGATGTACATAGTAGTTAAAATCTAGCTAACTGAATCTATATATCCAAATATTTTGAATAATACGTTAACATCATATGATCGAGGTAATAATACACTATTGAAGTTATATTAATGAAGCTAATTAACCGACAATTCATCATATTAATACGTTGTAGTAACGTAATCGAAATCTCTAATTCAATCTTTTTTTAACCCAATTTCTTATCCCAATTTGACTCATCTCCTCAATTTTAATCTTAACCGTTTGTCATATTTGATCAACGCTCAATATTAAAATCAATTTTTACTATTTTTTTCTTAAAATTAGGGGTGTACATCGGTCAGTTCAGTTTGATTTTATATATTGTCGGTTTGGTTTATTGGTTATCAACTTTTAAATATGTTAAGCCAATAATCAAATCAATAAGGTATTTTTTTTTTATAGGTTTTTTGTTTATTGATTTTTAGTCCTTAACGGTTTGATTTTCGCTTTAACCAATAAGAAAATATGCATAAAATAGAAATAGTAGCAACTAATTAAATTATTTTCGCAAATATGCACCCTCATAATTTTCAAATGCATTGTCTACCACTATTATTATTGTTAAAATAACAATCAATTCCATTCAATTTTCCTTTGGTGTTTAATTTTTAGGTAATTATATTCCCAATTGGTGTCAATTACAGTTAAAATTGACCTCAATTTGGTCATAAATTAAATTCCAATTTTAACCTTTTTTAATCATGTTTTATCTCAGCCGTTAATCAAAATAATCCAATGGCTGAGATCCAAAGCACCCACTTTTTGCTTTTAAACAAAACAAAACCCTAATCCCCCATTTCTCAAGAAATCAATTGCTGCTTCTCCACTCTCTCTCTCTACAATCCTTCTCTTCTCTACCTTCTCTCTAAAACAAAACCATTCCCAACCACCAGCCACCTCACCGACCTTTGTCACTGCTCTGCCTCCCTCCATTCATCCCCCAACAGCAATCGCCCTGTGTCACCACCGACAAAACAACTGCAGCTACCACCGTCTCTTTTTCTCAAACAGCTGCCGCTGTCGCTTTCTCTGTCATCACTGAGCTCCTCTCCCCCCATCAATTGCTGCTCCAGCCGGCTCCACAACCGATCCAGTTCCAGCCCAACACCATTTTGGCAAACACCAATTTCTACTTCTTTGTTTCGTGTAAGCTAACCATGTCATTAATGTTGAATTAGTCAGATCCCTATCTCAGTGTTTAGATATCCTTGAGTATTGAGTTGACAAAGTATCCATACTTGGTTGAATTTATTGGGTTCTTTTCTACATGTATCGCCAAGTTTGTTTAGGAAAAGACTACAATAACTAATAAGTTTCGTTAAAAGTCCATGCCATGGTGCAAGTGCTAGACAAAGTCTTGTTATGCATTTTATTTTCTCTACATAGCTGGAAAATTATGTTTTCTCCAGAAATGTAAATGGGTAGACAAAATTATTGGAAGTAGATAACTTTCGTGCATGATGTTTTATACAAAATTTGAGCCTGAAGCTCGAGTTGGGTTGCATAAATTAATATTTTCCTGAACCTAGGAACTCATCGTTGGATCTTTATACTTTGCTTATGTCTAATGTTTATAATTTTGTGCAAATATTTATCACTTCATTTATTGTATAAATCTAGCTAGCTAGCTGTTTTACACATTCTATGTGTATTTAAGAAGACATTTATATGTTTGAGTTGTGTTGTTTCCTTTTCATATGTTCATATTAATTATAGTTACATATATATTTGTCTTAAATACAATTGTGATTCAAATTATTATTGAGAAGGCCGACGGTTTGAAAGGGAGTGGCTTCCAAAGAAACGTCCAAGAAACCTTTACTCTGGTCAATAATAAATGAAATTAGTAAAGTGTAATCACTTGAAAATGTGAATTCATAACTTAAAATTGGTTTAACGTTGGCACTTGAAATATGAATTCATGACTTGAAAATGGTTAGGTTTATTCACTTGAAATGTGAATTAGAGAGTTGAATAAGTGTAGTGTTTTAAAGTGTGTAGCAATCACCTGAGAAGTGGATTAGCGACTTGAAAATGATTTAGTATAGTTACTTGAAAGGTGAATTTGTGTTTTGAAATTAGTAAAGTGTAATCACTTGAAAATGTGAATTCATAACTTGAAATTGGTTTAGTGTTGGCACTTGAAATGTGAATTGAAATGTGAATTCATGACTTGAAAATGGTTAGGTTTATTCAATTGAAATGTGAATTAGAGAGTTGAAAATGGTTAAGTTTAATATTTTGAAATGTGTAGTAATCACTTGAGAAGTGGATTAGCAACTTGAAAATGGTTTAGTGTAGTTACTTGAAAGGTAAACTTGTGTTTTGAAATTAGTTAAGTATAATCACTTGAAAATGTGAATTCATGACTTGAAATTGGTTTAGTGTTGATACTTGAATGTGAATTCTTGACTTGAAAATGATTAAGTTTAGTCACTTGAAATGTGAATTAGAGAGTTAAAAATGGTTAAGTATAGTATTTTGAGATGTGTACTAGTCACTTGACAAGTGGATTAGCGACTTGAAAATGGTTTAGTGTAGTTCATGAAAGTTGAACTTGTGTTTTGAAATTAGTAAAGTGTCACTTGAAAATGTGAATTCATGACTTGAAATTGGTTTAGTGTTGACACTTGAAATGTGAATTCATGACTTGAAAATGGTTAGGTTTAGCCACTTGCAATGTGAATTAGAGAGTTAAAAATGGTCAAGTGTAGTGTTTTGAAATGTGTACTAGTCACTTGAGAAGTGGATTAACGACTTGAAAATGGTTTAGTGCAGTTCTTGAAAAGTGAACTTGTGTTTTAAAATTAGTAAAGTGTGATCACTTTAAAATGTGAATTCATAACTTGAAATTGATTTAATGTTGACACTTGAAATGTGAATTCATGAGCTGAAAATAGTTAGGCTTAGTCACTTGAAATGTGAATTAGAGAGTTGAAAATGGTCAAGTGTAGTGTTTTAAAATGTGTAATAGTGACTTCAAAGTGATCAAGTGTAGTCACTTGAGAAGTGGATTAGCGACTAGAAAATGGTTTAGTGTAGTCACTTGAAAGGTGAACTTGTGTTTTGAAATTAGTAAAGTGTAATCACTTGAAAGTGTGAATTCATGACTTGAAATGATTAGTGTTGTCACTTGAAATGTGAATTCATGACTTAAAAATATTTAAGTTTAGTCACTTAAGAAGTGAATTAGAGAGTTAAAAATGGTTAAGGGTAGTGTTTTGAAATGTATACTAGTGACTTCAAATTGATTAAGTGTGTAGTCACTTGAAATGTGAATTAGAGAGTTAACAACTGTTAAGTGTAGTATTATGAAACGTGTATTAGTGACTTCAAAGTGATCAAGTGTAGTCACTTGAGAAGTGGATTAGCGACTAGAAAATTGTTTAGTATAGTTACTTGAAAGGTGAACTTGTGTTTTGAAATTAGTAAAGTGTAATCACTTGAAAGTGTGAATTCATGACTTGAAATAGATCTAGTATTTTCACTTGAAATGTGAATTCATGACTTGAAATAAGTTTAGTCACTTGTGAAGTGAATTAGAGAGTTGAAAATGGTTAAGTGTAGTGTTTTGAAATGTGTACTAGTGACTTCAAATTGATCAAGTGTGTGGTCACTTGAAATGTGAATTTGAGAGTTGAAAATTGTTAAGTGCAGTGTTTTGAAATGTGTACTAGTGACTTCAAAGTGATCAAGTGTAGTCACTTGAGAAGTGAATTAGTTTCTTGAAAATGGTTTAGTGTAGTTACTTGAAAGGTAAACTTGTGTTTTGAAATTAGTAAAGTGTAATCACTTGAAAGTGTGAATTCATATCTTGAAATTGGTTTAGTGTTGGCACTTGAAATGTGAATTCATGACTTGAAAATTGTTAGATTTATTCACTTGAAATGTGAATTAGAGAGTTGAAAATGGTTAAGTGTAGTGTTTTGAAATGTGTACTAGTGACTTCAAATTAATCAAGTGTAGTCACTTGAGAAGTGAATTAGTGACTTAAAAAAGGTTTAGTGTAGTTACTTGAAAGATGTACTTGTGTTTTGAAATTAGTAAAGTGCAATCATTTGAAAATGTGAATTCATGACTTGAAATCGGTTTAGTGTTGTCACTTGAAATGTGAATTAATGACTTGAAAATAGTTTGCGTTGTCACTTGAAATGTGAATTCATGACTTGAAAATAATTAAGTGTAGTATTTTGAAATGTGTACTGGTGACTTCAAAATGATTAAGTCACCACCACCACCACCTGCACCTGCACCTCCACCTTCTCTTCTACCTCCTCCCGTAGAAGAAGATATTGATGTAGATTTGATTGGTCTAGTTCTTGGAGATACGGACATGCTTGGTAGAGTGTTCATCAAGCTTGATGGATCTTCGTAAGTTTATTTTTTAATTGATGGGTATATTTTTCTCATTAATAAAATATTCAAGCTTACATACTTATTATGTTATTTACAGGTAGTATCTCGCGTCAAAAGAGTTAATGATTCTGTAAGGGAGAGCGTTATGAGACTTTTTACATATCCTTGTCACGAGTGGTGGGACATTCCAATAGTTTCTAAACAAGCCATGTTTCAAGAGTTTAAGGTATATTAGATTTAATTATTATTTAGTTAACTTTAATATATATATATATATATATATATATCATATAACTATAGTCAATTTATTTTCAGACAATGTGTTGTTGGTTGGTAAAGTACGATCAGACCATTTCTACAATTTTTGAGAGACATGCTGCTATGTCACATAAGATTGCACATCTTTGACGTGCCTTGACATAGGACATTGCTCCTAATTCAAGTAACGAAGAGGAAACAAAGAGTGATGAGGAGTTTGTTGAGGCTACTCCTTAGTGTTGTTGGACTTGAATTTTAGATAATTTTTAGATATTTTTGAACTTAGCTTTTAATTAGTGAAAAATCTTTAGGAGTGTTTAAGTATTTTGAATGTTGTTGGATTCATTGTTTAAGTGTTGTTGATTTGAATTGCTTAAATGATTTATTGATGTAGTGTGTTGCATGATTATTGTTATAATGTGTTGCATGAGGATGTACATAGTGAATTACATTTTTATTTGACAGGTGGGATGCAGAAAATGCAGATTTCTGCATCCAAGAAAAATGCAGAAAAGCGACGGACAGGGTCCCTTTTGTCCATCGCTTTTTTGAAATACATTTCTAGAAATGGGACGCTTTGCATTGCTTTTTAAATCAGTAATTCTTTCTTAAAGGAAAAATGATGATGACCGTCACTTTTTCGTTCATTATGAAGAACAAAAAACACGACCAATGTCACTTTTTATTCATTATGAAGAACAAAAAGCGACGACCAACGTCGCTTTATATCCATTATGAAGAACAAGAAGCGATGACCAACATTGCTTTTTCAATCCTTATGAAAAATAGAAAGCTACGACCAACGTCGCTTTTTATAAAAAAAAATATTTTATTTTTCTCAAATTACGACGGGCAGTGTTAATTTTTCTGGATTTTTTTTTCAATAAAGTGACGATGTCCGTCGTTTTTTCTAAAAATAACTAAAAAATTTCCCCCCTAAAAGCGACGTTGTCCGTTGTAATAAAAGCGACTCAAGCCGTCGTTTTTTAAAAAAATAATACCTCTTTTTAAGACGCAAAAAAATGAAGGATTTTCATCGCTTT
>NW_025886556.1:0-24819 GCF_002878395.1 Capsicum annuum
CACTTATACTTTGAGAGGGTCCTATGACCCCCCTGAACTATTTTAAAGTGGAATATTTACCCATCTGAACTATTTTAAAGTGAAATATGTATCCCCCTAAAAGCTCATGCCCAGACATTGTTTCAGAGAGAGAGCTGCACTCGATGCCATATCATCGCCACATTATTTTTTCTTGCCACGTCATTAACACGTCATTTTTTTTACTCTAAAAAATTAATTATTTAAAGAGAGTGAAACCCACTTCTCTTTAATTATTTAAAGAGAGTGAAGCCCACCATGGACTTCCATAAAGAAACAGATAGTGGATCATGTAATTTTTTTGCTAAAATCTTTAAGCCTCCATTTTCATTGAGGAGCAGAAAAATGAAGTTTTATCAGCCCATGCTTATCAATCCAAGAATAGATACTGTAGAAGAGAGACATTGGTGTTGATTGTGAAAATATTTGGTGTTGTTTTAATTATGATGTTGATTTGATTATTTCAATTTCAAGGCATTGTTGGAAGTTTATGTTTCATTTCATGAGAACGATAATTCTTGGTATGGTAATTCGGTTAATAGTATATAAGTTTGATAAATTAATTTTGGATTGGATGCCATTGTTGAGTTCTTGAAGATGTCATTATTGAGTTCTTGAAGAAGAAGAAGAAGAAGAAGAATAAAGAAGAAGAATAATTAAAAATTCTTGTATGGTAATTCGGTTAATGAGTATGTAAGTTTGATAAATTAATTTTGGAATGAATGCCATTGTTGAGTTCTTGAAGATGTCATTATTGAGTTCTTGAAGAAGAAGAAGAAGAAGAAGAAGAAGAAGAAGAAGAAGAAGAAGAAAAAAAAAAATAGAAAATGAATAAATTAAAATAATAATTAAAAATGAATAAAGAAAATAAAGAAATATTTGGCCATGTCAGCGTTCTCACTCTCTTTAAAGATAGTGAAACCCGCTCTCTTGCCATGTCAGCATTTAGGGGGTAAATATTCCACTTTAAAATAGTTCAGGGGGGTTATAGGACTCCCGCAAAGTATAAGTGTGTAGTTGGGATTTGGGGTAAAGGTTGGGGGGGTATTTGGCCATTTTCTCTGGCCCTAATAGTGGGTGACTTTGAATTTTTGACCCCATTAAGAAAAGTCTTTAAAGACTAGCCTTCCTTCTCTTTTTAGTATAGTACAAATACAATTTTGTCCTCTACAACTCAAATATTTTTAAAATTTTTATACTCATTTGTCTCTCAAATTCTATTCATCGTTTCCACTCCAAACTATAGTCGAAAAGTCGAATCCACACCTAAACTATATAAGTGACCTATTACACACCTTAACTATAAAAAAATGATACTTTTTACACCCTGTCAGGCATTACATCACTTGCATGTGGTGTGGTGTTTTACACGCGCTGCCACGTCAGTACAACGTCAGCATAATCCGAAAAAATAATAAATTTATTATTTTTATAATTTTTTTCTTTTTAATTTACTTTTTTCCCTTCTTTTTCAATGTTTAAAACCTCCATTGTTGTCAATATCCAAAGCCTCCATTACCTCCATTACACCATATTCACCACCATAAACTTTATCCCACCAACAAAATTACCATAACAATTAATTTCTTCTAATATTGTTCTTCATCCGTAACCCATTGTCTTTTCTTAATAAAAAAATTCTCAGCTATAATGGTCATTATTGTTTCAAAAAATGTCCACTCGACTGTTGGCCTCTGTATTTTAAATGGTAATGACCAACACATTTTCGTACTTTTTCTATTTATTTTTCAGCTATAATTTTTTTAAAAAACTAATATGGTAGCAGGCTCCATTTTTGGATGGATTAATAATTAACAGACAGAGAGGAGAAAGTTGATGATGAATCCGACTTTTCTGACGAGAATTCACCGAAAAAACATCCTTGCTACAAAATTTTATATTTTTTTTATAAAATTTAGTTTTGCCCGTTTAAACATCAATACAATTTGATTTTGTTCATTGTGAAATTGACATTAATTCGATGAAGGTGGAGAATGAATTGTGTTATTTGGGGATGGGGTTGGAATTTGGAGGTGGGGTGATGAAGAAACTGTGTTGGTTGGGGTGGGGTTGATGAAAAAGAGGATGATTTGGGGTTGGGGTTGGGGTTGGAGTTTCAGGGTGGGGGTGATAAAGAAGATGATGGTTTGGGGGTAGGGGTGATGAAGAAGATGATTGTTTGGGGTGGGGGTGGGGAGATAGATGCTGGGGTTGGGGGAGGAGTATTTTAATTTTTTTAATTTTTATTGCATTAATTTTTAATTTAAACACATTATTTTTTATTTAAATTTATGTATTTTCCACGTCAGATATAGGGAGTAAAAAGTATCACTTTTTTATCTTTAAGGTGTGTAATAGATCACTTATATAGTTTAGGTATGGATTCGACTTTTCAACTTTTGTTATTTAATAGGCTGGACGTGCCTAAAATAAGTGTAACATACGCGCCTTAAAATGAGGGTCACAGGGAGGTAATAATATCACTTTTATGTAGTTAAGGTGTGTAATAGGTCACTTATATAGTTTAGATGTGCCTTCGACTTTTCTTGTATAGTATGGGGTGGAAATGATGTCTTTTCCCTTTCTTTTATTGCTTTCACTTTTCTAAATTTTTCTTTAATTTTATTTTCATGTTTTAATTCATTTGTCTCAAACTTTGTTTTTTCTCTTTTTCTTTTTTCTCAAACATTATCTATTTCTTCATTTTTTCATTTTTTTCATTTATTTGTCACAACATTTTTTTTTGTTTTTATCATTTCTCTTTTTTTTTCCCCTCAATTTTCTCAAACTTTATTTTTATTTTTTCCTCTCATTCTTATTTTTCTCAATTTTTTAAATTCTTCGTTTTTTTCTTAATCTTTATTTTTTTCTTGTCTTTTTTTTCTCAATCTCTATTTTTTTATTTCTCTATTTTTTTTGATCGTTTTTTTCCTCAACTTCTATTATATTTTGCTAATAAATAAAAAGTTGGATAATCCGCAAAGAAATCTTTATTTTTTGACATCAAAGCAAATTAAAGGGCACAAAAACATAACGTGGTAGTGTCAACTCTTGCTTGTGGGGCATAATTTGTTGTTTGAAAGTCATTGAGCTAAGTCTTGCCTCTAAGGTAATAGTTGTAGAGCATCTCATAAATGAAAACATAACGTGGTAGAGCCAACTCTTGCCCGTAGGGCATAATTTGTAGTTTGAAAGTCCTTGAGCTAAGTCTTGCCTCTGAAACAATAGTTGTAGAGCATCTCATAAATGAAAATATAACGTGGTAAAGTCAACTCTTGCCCATGGGACATAATTTGTAGTTTGAAAGTCCTTGAGCTAAGTATTGTCTCTAAGACAATAGTTGTGGAACATCTTAAAAATGAAAACATAACGTGGTAGAGTCAACTTTTGCCCGTGAAGCATAATTTGTAGTTTGAAAGTCATCGAGCTAATTCTTGCCTCTAAGAAAATATTTGTAGAACATCTCATAAATAAAAAATATAATGTGGTAGAGTCAACTCTTGCCCGTGGGGCATAATTTGTTGTTTGAAAGTCCCTGAGCTAAGTCTTGCCTCTAAGGTAAGAGTTATAAAACATCTCATAAATCAAAATACAATGTGGTAGTGCCAACTCTTGCCCATGAAACGTAACTTCTTGTTTGAAAGTCATAAGTCTTGCCTCTACAATGTGGTAGTGTCAACTTTTGTCCATGAAATATAACTTGTTGTTTGAAAGTCATAAGTCTTACCTTTATAATGTGATAGTGTCAACTCTTGCTATTGAGATGTAACTTGAATGGAAGAAATAGAAGAAAAGAACAAAGATAATAAAAATTGCGGAAAAAGAAGAAAAATATTAAAAAAATAAAAATCAAAGAAAATGTAGAAGTTGAGAGAGAATGGAAAAAAATAAAGGTTGATAGAAATAAAAAAATATTAAATAAAAATAAAGGTCGATAATTTTTTTTTAAATAAAATCAAAGAAAAATAAATTATTTTTTTTTTATAAATAGAAAATACCCAATTACCCCCCGAACTATACCCAAAAAGGTTATGACACACGTCAACTTAAAGGAGGTTTTATTTGGGTATAGTTTAGGGGGGTAATTGTTTCTACTCAAACGGGCTCTAAGAATCTCTTATTTATAGTGGGCCCTACGTTTATCTATGAATTGCAGTTATTTATTGCCTATGGCTTTTCATCGTACTACAACTACCCTATATACCTCCAAGTTTTATGAGAAAATTGAAGGAAAGGTGTCTTTTAAGTCTTGAATGAAGGATTGGTGACATTGACCAACTTAAAGGGTCAAACACCATTAGGAAACTTAATTAAGTTAATTGTGGAATTGATTAATATTTCAAAACTTTCTAATCTTTTCAAAAGTACAAATCAACCCAACCCACACCCCTCTTCAATCCAAATCAACCACTCTCTTCTTTCAACTCTGTCCCAACCGACAGTTCTGCAAAATTTCCCCCTTCAACCCCCGGCAACTTCCACCTCTGCGACAAATAGTTGGTCTTCGAGTTCTCCTCTTCAATTCAAATCAACCTGTCTCTCATCCCTCTCTCGACAACTTCTCTCAACTCTCTCCCAATCAACTGTTCTGCAAATTTCTCATTTTAATCCTCGGCGACTTCAACATCCAACTACAAATAGTTGGGCTTCGAGTTCCTTTTTGACTTCAACCTTCAAATGACGTGACAGTTTTGCTCTCCGGCCACAACAACTTTGAATTCTTAATCGTTCCTTTTCTTCTTTCACAGATAAAAATTTATTGCCTTTTTAGTTTTGAAAAAAACGAAGAACTTGAGCCAATTTCTTTTATAGTATTGGTTAACAATTTCAATATTTATTGTATTAATTTGAAATGCGGTCTGAATAAAACCCTAATTTCTTATATTTTTTCTCTACTCTTTTCAAAGTGAATTATGTTTTTTGTTGTTTGTTGCATTTTTTTGAAGTTTGATTTTTTATTCTTTGTGTTTATAAAATCAAAACAACAATTTCGGTAAATTTGTTCTATTCTTATTCTTGATAAAAATGGTGATATTGCTGTTTTTTTGTTGAACAAAATCGTGCTACTATTTTTTATTTCTCCAACAGATTATTCATCTGGTGCAACATATTAACCATCTGATGCAACAGATTTGTCATATGATGCAACAGATCAACCATCTGATGCATCAGAGAAACCATCAGATTATAATTTTGATGCAACAGATTAATCATCTTATTAACTATCTGTTGCAACAAATTAAGTATCAGATAAAAAATCTGTTGCAACTAATTAACCATCTAATGCAATGGAAGAACCATCAGATTAATGATCTAATGTATCAGATGAACCTCTTATTGGATAAAATCCTATCAACTCTTCCAACAGTAAATATCCAAGACTTGATTTTTCCAACTGATCATTCATCTACCACGATAGACGGCCCTATGTTGGAAGAAATTTAAACAATATTGATCGTTGATAATTGTTCCAACAGATCACTTATGTGTTACAACAGGTGTGTGACCTATTGCACAGACCATTCATCTTTCTCAGCAGATGAGTGATATGTTTTGTATTGTCACAATAGATTACTTAGCCGTTGCTGTAGTTTAGTTAACTATTCTAATAAATCACTCATATGTTACAACAGATGTATGATCTGTTCACAAACCATTCATCTTTCTCAATAGATGAGTGATATATTTTATATTGTTGCAATTGATTACTCAGTCGTTGCTATGAGTTATTCAACTATTCCAACAAATCACTCATATATTACAACAGATGATGTCACAACAGATGTGTGATCTGTTGCACAGACCATTCATCTTTCTCAACAGATGAGTGATATATTTTGTATTTTCGTAATAGATGACTCAGTTGTTGCTACAGATTATTTAACTGTTCCAACAGATCACTCATATGTTGCGATAGATAATATTGCAACAGATATGTGATCTATTGCACAGACCATTCATTTTTCTCAATAGATGAGTGATTTGTTTTGAATTATTGCAACAGATTACTCATCCGTTGTAATAAGTTGTTTAACTGTTACAACGGATCACTTATATATCACAACAATGTGTGATCATCTATCTTAAAAGATAAGTGATATGTTTTATATTGTTACAACAGATTACTCATCCACTGCAATGGTTGGTTATATATTTCAATAGATATACTACCTGGTGCAATAGATCAGTGATCTGTTGCAATTATTATTTTACTGTTTTGCTTGTTTGATTTACTGTTATCCTTTTTAATGATGCATTAATCAACTATAATATGTTTTTTTTATGTTCCTGTTAATTTTAGATAATATGGTTCCCAAAATAACAGAAACCGAATCAAGCCCAAGTAAAGGAACAAGTGAAGCAGCTAGGCTACATCCACCATTCTATGAGCTTAATTTACAAGCGTTATCTCAATTGGAAGCAGAATATGATGAACACGGGGAGGAAGAATATTTTAGAAGAGATGATGTAAATGCTAATAACCCTTCCACCGAAGAGTTGGTCAAAACCTTCAGTATTGATTGTTATCTTGTGAGAATGCAGTGCGATGGTACCACAGATTTAACATGTGAATTCATGGTTAAGTAAGCCTTGGGAAAATCTTTCGAAGCCTTTAGAAAAATACTTTGAGAATAAAAATTAGATGCTTATTTCAAGGACAGCTGCTTTGGAAAATATCCTGATTTACCAGAGGACAACAATGCTCGTTTCCAAATAAAAATGGTATATGAACTTCTCAAGCGCAGGTTTATATATGAAAACAAAGATAAGATGGTTGAGGTGTGGATAAATTACTGTGGCATGCCTGTTTGTTTTGGTTGGAAGGATTTTGCCATAGTTACCAGACTAAAATGTTATCCTTCTTCTCAAGTTATACCTATTCTAAACCAAAAAAAAGCACCCCGCACACCCAAAAAAGGCAAAGGCAGGTCGTGTGATCGTGATGACCTAGTGTCCATTGTTGGTCCAAGATTCAAAAATAAAAATTTGATAGAAACGTTGAAAGATAAAGGACTTTCAAAGAAGCACAAGCAGTTATTGTGCTTGGTTTAGTTTGTACATAATATTCTTTGGGCGAGAGACGTTAACAACAACATAAGCCTCAGTATAATAAAGCTCTCCGAGGATCTTGAGGCATTTAACAGCTATCCTTGGGGTTATGAAAGCTTCAAAATGACTGTCAAATATTTGTTGACTCTGTTAGCGCCAAAGACAGTCAAATTATATGGCTTCCCATGGGCTTTCATGGTAAATATATCTTTCTTTTATTATAATATATTATGATATCATTCATTTTTTTTACTCAATAATGGTTTTGATTTATTGGCGTTATTTTATAGGCTTGGGCGTTTGAAGCCATTCCTTATTTAAGCCATTCCTGTCCAAGAATCTTAAGATGGTTGTCAGCCAAAACTGATAAAAATGCAAAATTTTTTGATCTCTTTAACTCCCGGAAGGATGCAGTAAGTATAATTATAATTAATTTTTTCTTTTAATTAATGATTTTTTTGAATGATCTAATCATCATTATAATATATGTAATGATTTATGTTAGATTGTGCATCCGTCGCTAGTTCCGACCAATCGAGAGTTGAAGATGCCATTTTTTCTTACTTTATGGTCTGTGCAAACTTTATCAGACCCTAAGGTCATCGACAGAATAAAAATGGAATTGTTTGGAGCAACAACCATTAAAAGAAAAATAATTTTGGAGGGTGAGCTTGTTATTGTTGATGGTCTTAGTGGTGATGAAGCTGTTGGTGGTGGTAGTGGTGCTATTGTTGGTGCTAATGATGCTCCTCTTACAGTATTTAAAGCAAACCATTATGAGTATGATCATACTAGTTATACAGATTTTGCCTCTCCCAGCGAATGTTCTGCATGCAAATGTCAAGACTGCAGGGTGAAACATGATGTAGTGATTAATGTTATTAATGCATTAACTACTTCTGTAAAGGAATTGACATCTAAGAGGGGTCTCATTCTATCAAAGAAGATTTTATTTCCATCCGCTCCATTAGATATTAGGGCTAAGAGGAGAAGGAAAGTGATTTCCAAGGCATTATCAAACATCCACAAAAGTGAAATTGCAACTCCTCTATCCGTGTATTGCACTGAGAAATGTACAATGTCCAAATGAGAGCAGCACGAGCTGAAGAAGGTGAATATATATGTCTTCTAATTAACAAAACAAACAAACACATATCTATTCAACAGATGATACATCTGTTGAAAATTATCAAACAGATATATACATATGTTGCAACAGTTGAATAACTTATTGCACCAGATAAAGTATCTATTGCGATATATATATCATTTGTTTTAGCAAATCAAATAGCTCTTCGTACCACTTTTATTTGTACAAACAGACGACCTATCTGCTGTAATAGATGATTCATATGTTGCAATGGATGGTTCATCCATTGGAAATTATCATACAGGTCTTCCTCATGTAGAAATTTGTCCCAATAGGTGATTCATTATTGCAACAAAAATATAATCTATTTGGGACAATTTAAAATAGGAGGAAGACCTGTTTGATTTGCTAGAATAGATGAGTTATTCTTTTTTGTTTTGTTGTATCTCTGTGATTAGCATTGACCAATTCTGGCTTTCTAGGTGGATGTAGAAGCTATCGCTGAAAAATATTGACAATATGCTACTCTTTTTATGCAAATACGGAGAACAGAAAGCACAGAAATCGTACGTAAGCGACAATAAAGATCCACGACGAGCAAGGTCGAATTCTATAGCACCGGATGAAGAACAACTTGTCCATATTGAGTAGATCTTTATAGCTTGAGCTTGTCAAAGTAATCCTTGGCATTATACTTAAATTGTTGATGTATTTGTTAAGATTTGTACCCATAACAATTTTTTTACATTTCATTTATTCATTGACTTATTTTAGCTAATTTCTGAAGGCTTCAATTTATTTTATTTTGTCTATGAATTTTATTTTTCTTTAGATTTGACTTTATTAATTGAAAAGCAATACTAGATTCAAATATTGCAACAGATAATATATCTGTTGCAATAGATGACATATCTATTAGACAAAATCGAACAGATTTAGATATATGTTGCAACAGGTAGGTAATCTATTAGAATTTATCAAATAGGTCTTCTCACTGTTGCAACAGATGGACATAGAAACATCGAGATAATGCAAAAAATTACCAACCTATTGAATAGATAGGCATCAAGTAGACGGTGTTCATTTTAAACACGTAAAATAAAAAAGACATCAAATGTGTCAGTTTGGAACTTTTTGCTGACTTGCCGCCATTTGGCCCCTAACGGTCATTCCCCCCATTGTCTTATATATTCACATTCCTCCTAAAATTTAACTCTAAATTCTCAAATCTTCTTCTTCATCCTTATCTTCTTTTATCTATCCAAATTCTTTAAATTACTTGCATTTGGTCTTGTTTTCTTCATCTTTTTTTATTTTTTCCAACTGAGCTTGACAATGTCGAGCGCATCTTCCACTATTTTTTATGATAAAGATTTTTGATATTATAAATACGGTCATGAAGCTCTGTTAAATATTTCTTGGACTCAATAAAATTCAGGTCATAGGTTTTTTACTTGTAAGATTTCAAAGATAATATTTTTTATTTAATTAGTTGATTAATTATTGACTTGTAATTATTTTGTAATTGTGTTCTTGCTTTTATAGAAATTGGGTGGATGTGATTACTTTAAATTGTATGAAGAACGACACCCTTCACAAGCAAATCGTGTAATCTGGGCTTTGTTAAACAAAGTTAAGGCTTCTGAAGAGAAACAAAATCGAGAAAGAAGATACTACATTGTTGCCGTTATTGCTACTGGTTTGGTGTTGTTGGGCACACGGATATTTAAGCCTAATTGCTAAATTTTCATGGTGGTGTGTGTATTTGCTACTGGTTTGGTGTTATCGAGCCATGGATATTCAAGTGTAATTGTTGGAAAATATCAAAAAGATTTAGGCATATGTTGTACAATTTAGGTCATCTGTTGGAAATTATCAAATAGGTCTTTCTACTGTTACAACAGATTAGACTTAGATTACATAGAAATAACATCGGTACAATGCAACAGATGACCAACCTATTACAACAGATAAACTATCTGCTAGAACAGATTCAATATATTTTACAACAGATTGACAATCTATTGCATTATAAAAAACTCAACTTTCATCAGATAAAAATTATTGCCACTATATATACATGTAATAAAGTGAAGGGTGACTTGAAATTAATTTTTTTTTTTCACAGGCTCTTCTATATACACAGGCTCCAAGCGTCCAGTTATTACCCCATAAGCCCATACCTCTTACAGGTTTGCCATAACGTTGTCGCACAAAAAAGTCATTGGCTCGGCCATTTCTGGGCTGGTCAGCAAATATTCGATATGTGCAAGAGCGTGCTAGCTGCTCGCGTAATCGGTATCATTTTTTGGAAGGATCATTCCCTTGTTTTGACCTTCAAAATCCTATGATTTCTTCATCAACACTTCCTTTGGCAAAGGATTCATCAGTTTACTCTCCCTTAACAAGATGGGCAACAGCTCCATCGTGGCTCCATAGGAGAAAAAGATTAAAATCGTCGATGAGAGGTTTGTTGCAGTCATAAACATTGATATTTCCCTCCTCGAATAGTATCTCAACAACCCGATAATGTATGTCGTTCACACTAATGACTGCAAGAATCCTCTTTGCCTCGGTCCAGCTCTCGCCGTGTGGATTTGGCCTCTCCCCTCTAACATATTTTATCATTTCTTCTTCATCAAAGTCCAAGGTAGAAACTATGAAATCAAGTCCCACGCCACAGGCTGACACCGTCCCATTGAGTTGATCGTACCTATCCTTGATTTTTTGCAGAAGTCGAGGTCCATTATCCTATCAACAACGTCATAAGCTTTCTGGTACGTTAATTGTTTTTTCCTCATAAGGCAGAGAATTTTATCAATATGCTGTGATATAATAAGTCAATTTTTAAATAAGTTCGTAATTGTAAAGATACAACGGATGGTCCATCTGTTGCATAGGGCTCTCTGAATCAATAATCCAACGCAACTTATGCAATAGATGGATAATAAGTTGAAACAGAACCACTACCATTTGCACCAGTATACCCAGCTGTTGCAACAGATTTCACATATTTTGCATAGTTTTTTCTTTATGGGGTAGATTAGAAGGCTAGGTTAGGAAAAGTAAACTTGCCTTGTCCTCGTATGGCATATGCATATTAGCCATAGTCTGGAAGTCTTGGGGGGAAAAGGGAGGCCTGGGGTAATCTGGTGCGCCTGGCTTGGTATTCTTAGCCTGTCGCAGGTCCCTCTTATCTTCGACGCAAAGTTATGCATATATGTCTACCTTCTTAACTGGCCCCTGAACTTCAATAATTTTTGGAGAGGTAGGAATTGTAATTTTTTTATTTCCAATCGGAGAGTACGTCTTTAATTGCTCTTTTCTTTCTCTTAACCAACACTGTAGGAGCGTGTGGCTTCCTCACCTTCTTGGATGGTATGACATACCTCTTAGATTTGAATTCCTCGACAGCTTTAGAGATAGCCTCTACTTTTTCTAAGAGTTTATCCTGGCTGTCCTTGCACTCTTCGCATTTGCAACGAGAACACAAGGGTAAAGAGGGGTGAGAGGGACCGATGTAAGGGTGGGAGGGACCTGTGTAAGGTTGAGGGGGACCTGTGCAAGGGGTATTTTCAAACATATGTATTTTTTCTTGAGCATCAACATGCCTGCCACCAACACCAACAACTCCACCAGAAGAAGCAATCGAATCTACCTTAGTAGGTTGGTCATGAAGAGCCTCAACATTAGGCTGACCTTGCCTAACTGCTCTTTTTATGGTTATTTCTCTAGCCAATTCCTTCTTTATTAACTCAACCGTTGGGTCTGCCATTGTATCAACAGGACCTATAGTAATATAAGAAGTCATCACCAACTCCTCCTCAGTAGGCATGATCCATGGATGCACAACCTATAAAAAAGACAGATATATTTAAATCATATAATATAATAATTTTCATAGTTGGATTACATTTTAAGTCAACTTCTATAGAAGATTAATAATATGTTGCATCAGATTACCCATATGTTGCATAGTTTATAGTATATGGTTAAAATCCGTTTGAGTTGGATTTAGAGAACCAGAGCAACACATGGATAATCTGATGCGAAATATCAATCATCTGTCGCAACAGATTACCAATCTGTTGCACCAGTTGCATAAGACGGGTAAGCTATATTGGGTTACATGTTATGCAATAGATGATCTGTATGTCGCAACAAATTAACAATATATTACATAAGATTACACATCTGTTGAATAATTTGCAGTAGATGGTTAATCTATTAGAAGTCGAGTTTGGAGAACCAAAGTAATAGATGGGTAATCTGATGCAAGATATGTCACAACAGATTATCCATTTGTTGCACCGGTTGGAACAGGATGGGTAATCTATCGCAACAGATGTCCCATCTGATGCATCAGATATAACGTCTGTTGCACTAGGTATAACATCTATTCAATATCTTTCATTGAGTAAAATTATTTTACTTGAACAAGACGTACTGCATCATTCAGAGGGTTAAAGAGATCGGCCTCCTTAATTTTGGTGTTGCTCTTTGCAGCCAACCACCTAAGCATCCTTGGATGAGAAACCTCATCCGGGTAATCCATTACCTACTTTTGGAGGGGACAAATGACTTCAAATGCCCAAGCCTAAAAAATGTAAAAAGGAAGGAAGCAAAAAATAGTCATAATAACTATACTCAATATAAATTAATGGATGAGTAAAAATAGTGATTAATTTTACCATGAAAGCCTAAGGAAAGCCGTATAATGTGGTTGTCCCTGAGGATAGCATTGTCAGTAAATATTGGACAGTTAAGTAAAAGCTTTCATATCCCCAGGGATAATTGTTGAAGTTATCAAAATCCTTAGAAGGCGCCAACAAATTATTTTCTATGACCTTATTGACGTCCCTTGCCAATATAACCGAATGGACAAACCAAACTAAGTACAATTGCTCCCCTGTACTGCTCTGGTATAGTTTTATCCTTAAGATCTATCAATAAATCTGATGCTTTGTAGCCACATAGAGCAATGTCAAACAACCCATCTATTTTTTTCTTGCCTTGGATCTTTTGCGGGGTGGTGGTTCTTCTGAACGATAGTATATCAAGCCCGTCACTATGGCAAACTCTTGCAATCCAAAACAAACTGGCACGCCACAGTAGTTGATCTAGATTTCATCCATCTTCCTTTTGCCCCCTCATCCAGATCCTTATCATCCCCCACATACTTGATCCTGCGCTTGAGAAGACTATATACCATCATCATAGGGAAACAAAAATGGGCAGGGGGATCCTCAGGCAGCTCAAGAAAGCGTCCAAAGCAGCTCTTCTTAAAAAGTTCGTCTATGTTTTCGTTCATAATTTTCCTAAATTTACTAAAAATTTTCCCCATCTGACATTTAAGTACGATTTCACCAGTTAGTTCTGCTTATGGATCATTTATCAGTATCACAACTTGAAACCTGTCAATACTAAAAGTTTTGACAGGATCATACTGGGATGTTGATATTACTTTATGCCCCATTGGTGATCCATTATTATTATGTTGATGATCATCATCTTTCTCTTTCTCGCTCTCTAATTCCTCCTCTTTCTCACTTTTATTTTATCCATCACCATCTACAGACCCTTGTCCACCTCCCTCAACATTGTTTTCATATCTCTCCTCAGCTTTTCTTTGTTCAGGAAGCTCCTTTAAATCCCTCTATACTGTAACCTTTTTTATGGGTGGTCAAACGTTGATCCACTTTCACTTTCTTTTCTTTTGGGAGACATATTTTACCTACAAACAACATAAAAATAAAAATTACATTACAATTAATGTATGCATAAATTTTAAAAAATACATTACAAACACCACCAATACCGATACATCAACAGCCATCACCACAAACACCACCAACCAATGCCACAAATAATATGAATACCAATACCATCGACAACCACCACAAACACCACCAACCAATGCCTCCACCAGTGCCACCATGACAACCATAAAAACCACCACCACCACAAACACCATCCAACAATACCATGATAGTCAAAATTGTAAACCCATTCTCGAAGATAATACAACTAAAAGTTTTATTTTTCATCATTAACTTAAAAGCCCTTATTTTTAGATAAAAATAACAAATATAGAGCTGTTCTCGAATCTGTTACCTATGAAGACAAATAAAACGACTGATACAAGCAAGAATGAAGTCGAAAATAACACCTATATGGTCGGAAATGAGAAGAAAAATGATCTTTTGTGAAGGGTTGAGCAATTTTTTGAGTAGTTGTTCTCTGTACTATATTGTTGAGTGAGAATGAGAGAGAAAAGAGTGAGAACTCGAGATTTGAAATGATGAAACATTTTGTATGGGTTGATTTATATTTTGGAAAAGAATGATAAGTTTTAAAAATATTAATTTAGTGCGAATTGATCTTAATTATTTTTAAAATTATAAAAGATATGCGTACTTTTTAACCTTCTTATCATGAAATTACCAAAAGGGTACTATTAGTCTAACATATAAACTCGATTGAAATTGTATAAAAATAAATGTTCAACATGTTGCACTAGATTTAGCATCTGTTGTAAATTATCAATCAGATTAGGTAATCTGTTGCAACATATTATGAATTTATTATAAATTATCAAACAGATTAAGTTATTTGTTGCGATAGATTACCCATCTGTTGTAAATTATCAAATTGATTGTCATATATCACAATAAATTACCTATGTGTTGTAAATTATCAAACAGGCGTTGTCATCTAGTAGAGTTGTCCCTATGAGAAATCACCCCTAGTCCTAAATTAATCAATGAAGGTATTAGTTGAACATATAAGGTAGTAAGAATCTATTTGGCTTTGAGTGATCGATCGACGACTCTGGTCGGGAGGAACACAATACCTTCTCATCAAGCAATTGCCAAATGACTATTAAATTAAAGTTGTAGTTGACCCTATGAGAACTCACCCCTAGTCCTAGATTATCCAATTAAGGTATTAGTACCCTAGTCCTAGATTAATCAATTAAGGTATTAGTTGAACATATGAGGTAGTAAGAATCGGTTCGACTCAGAGTGATCGATCGACGACTCTGTTTGAGAGGAACGCAATACCTTCTCATCAAGCAATTGCCAAATGACTATTAAATTGAAGTTGTAGTTGACCCTATGAGAACTCACCCCTAGTCCTAGATTATTCAATTAAGGTATTAGTACCCTAGTCCTAGATTAATCAATGAAGGTATTAGTTAAACAAATGAGGTAGTAAGAATTGGTTTAGCTCAGAGTGATCGATCGACGACTCTGGTTGAGAGGAATACAATACCTTCTCATCATGCAATTGCTTAAAGACTCAATTGAAGTTGTAGTTGACCCTATGAGAACTCACCCTTAGTCCTAGATTTTTCAATTAAGGTATTAGTCTAACATATGAACTCAATTGAATTTATATATAAACAAATGTTCAACCTATTGTAACAGATGTCTTTTCTATTAGATTAAATCAAATAGATTAGGTAATATGTTGCAACATATTACACATCTGCTGTAAACTATCAAACAAATTACGTCATTTATTGCGACAGATGACCGAACTTTGGAAATTTCTAAACAGAAGTTATCATCTGTTGCACTTAAATATTTTAAGATCCATTTTTTAAAAGCAATTTAGGTATTTCCTGTCCGAGATTAAAAAGTTAAAATACTAAGGCGGTAAAAAATATTACTCTGTACTATTTGGATAACTCAAAAACCTCTTGAGTAGTCTTATCTGGTCTTTTCAATGTCACCGTCTCCTTGTTCCCCTCAAAAGTTATTAATAAATATTTAAAACCCATATCTAGATACTCTCTCCTTTATCTATAAAGTAAGACTCAACTCATCTATCACACTTCTTTATTCTCAATTCTCTTTGTTTCCTTTTTCCCTCTCTTTTCTCTCTTCTTTCAGATAAGAATCCTTTCTGATCTTAACCAATCAATATCTTTTCTCGACTGAATTGGATGTTCTAATCCCTTGTCTTTTTTTACATTGTAGGTACGATTCACTATTCCTCTTTTCATGTCGCCTTTTTCTTAGTATGTCATTTAAATTAGATATTTACATCTGTTGTTATTAATGATTTACCCATTACCAGTTTTCTATTTATTGAGAAAATTGAAGGAAAGGTGACTTTTAAGTCTTGAATGAACGAACCATTATTTTTATTAAAATTTGCAAAAAAAGTCATCTGTTGGGAGAACTTAAAAAGCCTTGTTGTCAGTATAGCTTTTTTAATATCTTTTGTTTGGTACTTTGGTGGTGCTATTGTTGTGGGTGATGGTCATGTTAGAACATGTGACGTTTGTGTTGTGGATGGTGTTAGAACATATGGTGTTGTTTCTTTGTTGTTGATGCTGTTGGTGGTAGTGTTGCAACAGTTTCCTCAACTGTTACAACTGATAAATTAGCTGTTGGAACAGACGGAGCAACTATTTGAAGAAATCAAATCAGTAGCAAGGCTGGTTTAATTTATTCCAATAGATGACCCATCTGTTGTAATATGTCAACCATTTGTTGTAACGATGCCTCATCTGTTAAATGGATGGTTAATCTGTTGCATCATATTTGTCTCCTATTGATTTACTCAATTTTGTGTTATCCTTTTGTACAGACGGAGCAACTGTATGAAGAAATTAAACCAGTAGCAAGGCTGGTTTGATTTATTCCAATAGATGAACTATCTATTCCAACATATCATCCATATGTTGCAATAGATGCCTCATCGGTTGAATAGATGGGTAATCCATTGCATCAGATTGGTCATCTGTTGTTTCAATCAATTTTGTGTTATCCTTTTGTAATGTTCTTTTTGTTCTTCTCTTATTGGTCATCAAATGTATTTCTCTTATTTTCAGATAAAAGGAAGTGAAACTAGATCCACTTTTGCCCGGCCAGCATTATTCTCGAGTATAGATGGGTTTGGAGGAATAAGCTGCTTGCAGATGGAACCACTTTATATGTGGGGGGTATGTATTACTGATCAACCTATCATGAAAACACACATCCAATATAATGATTTTATGAATATTTGTTCTTTACCTATTAGGCGTTAATCCTTCAAACAAGATATGACATTTTATAGTTAAGATTGTTAGGTTCGAATTGGTAAGGCTGAAGGACTAAGACGGTGGTGTCGATACCCCGTTACAATTTAATGACAATTTATGCTCATGTTTTTGCGTCAAGTTTGGGGAAGGGTTCAAGTTTTTGACGGCAGTGTAAATATCCAATAAAGATTGGATCAGTTTTAATCGCTAATTAGACTTGTTGAAAGGCCTTCGAAGCCTCGCACTGCTGCAAACAATGATAGAACCAATAGAAATTATCCTGGTCCAAATTTAAATAGATGGGTTATTGGAGGAGACTATTATACAACAAAAGGTGCTTGGGAGAATGCCTGAGCGGGAATAGGGAGGTTGAGAAGGCCATATATCATCTCAGTCCTTGTTTAAGAGGATACATAGGGTAGAAAGGAAATGGTAGCGAAATTGGCTAATGAAATTGACATGAAAAAGGAAAAAACTAGATAAGCTACGAATGTGAAGTGTATCCAAAAATAAAAATCCATCAGTTGTTGAAGAAAAAGAAGAATGGTCAAAAGAACATGAGCTGGTCACTTTGCTAGAGACTGCACTAGCAAGCGTGGCCTCAATGAAGACCCACAAAATGTAGGACCAGAACTCTAAGGAAGCAGCCTCGCGAGCACAGAAGGTGGTATGATTGTCGATCTGAATTAAAACTTGAACCAACTACTCTTGTATTAAAAATATGGGATCAAGCCAAGGTGGCAATTTCTCAAGTTAAACTTGGATCCCATGCCCCCTGTTTATGGCTCTGGTTAGGTCAAAGGCAGTGGAAACAACAAGGCATGGGATTTCGGCCCAACTTCAAACCTTTTTGTTTCTACTGCCATTGACCTGATCATAGCCACAAACAGAAGGCATGACATGCAAGTTAGACTTCAGAAATTGATGTCTTGGCTTCCCTTATTTTTAATTCAGGAGTTTTTGGTTCAGGTTTCAATTTAGATCGACAATCTTACCACTTTTCGTGCTCGCGAAGTTTCTTCCTTAGAGTTCTGGTCCTGCACTTTGTGAGAGTCTTTATTGAGTCCACGCTCGCTAGTTGCATTCTCTAGCAAAGTGTCCAGCTCCTGTCCTGTTGACCATTCTTCTTTTTTTTTTTCATTGACTAATGGATTTTTATATTTGGATACACTTCCACATTTGAAGCTCATCCAATTTTTTTGTTTCTCATGTCAATTTCATTGGCCAATTTTGCTACACTTTTTTTTCTACCCTGTGTTTCCTCTTAAATAAGGTCTGAGATGATATATGGCCTTCTTTACCTCCCCCTTCGCGCACAAGTATTCTCCCAAGTGCCTTCTACTATATAAAATTTTCCTCCAACAATCCATCCATATAAGTTTGGACTAGGGCAATTTATATTGGTTCTATCGTTGTTTGCTACATTGCGAGGCTTCTGAGGCCTTTCAAGAAGTCCATTACACCATTAAAACTGGTCCAATCACTATTGGATATTTACACTGCCACCAAAATCTTGAAATCTTCCGCAAAATTGATGCATAAACATGAGCATAAACCGTCATTAAATAGTAATGGGGTATCGACACCACTGTCTTGGAACCCTTCGGCCTTATCAGTTTGCACCTATCAAACTAAACTGTACAATGCAGGATCTTGTTTGAATGATCAATGTCTAATCGGTAAAAAACTTCATTCACAAAATCATTGCACTTTATGTGTGTCTGTCATGGTAGCCTGATCAATAATATACATAACTCCCACGTATGAAAATGGGATCTATTGCATGCACCTTATTCTTCCTACCCCATCAGGATATGTCAGATAGTGTTGTTTATTCATCTGCACGCATGTGATGACTATTAAAAAAGAGGTTTTAAGAGTCATGACTTTTATCTTAACACATTCAAAACAGTTGATGAATTGAAATCTCCATCTGTTACAACTGACAAATCAGCTGTTGGAAGAAATCAAAATATCTCCTCCAATATATGGTCCATCTGTCGCAACAGATAATCCATATATTACAACAGATGGTAAATCTATTGTAAAAGACCAGACGGTGTTTATTCACCTTCACACAAGTGATTACTTCTTGCTAAAAATATTTATTTCAATTTAGTTGTCCTATTTATAAAATCAAGAGAATTTTATTATATTCTTCCAAGATTACCCCTATTATTAAATGACTACATAAAGTATATAATTCACATTTATACTTTCAAAGCATAATTAATAAGGCCAATTTGGTAAAATAATCGCCTAATTAATATTTTTCTTAATTGGTGTGCCAAGTCGATAGGGCCCAACTAATACAAAATGGAAGGACTATTAAAAAGAGATGAAGAGTCGTGACTTTTTATCTAACACATTCAAAATAGCTAATTAACCGAATACTCCATCTGTTGAAACTGATGAATCAGGTGTTACAATAAATCAAAATATCTCCTCCAACATATGGTCCATCTATCGCAACAAATAATACATATGTTGCATCAGATGTCTCATCTGTTGCACATACAATTCATCTGTTGCAATAGATGGTAAAACTATTTTGACAGACCATCTATTGCACATTCAATCCATCTATTGCAACAAATGCTAAATCTGTTGCGATAGGTGGACGGTTTTTTGCAACAACTCAAAAATAACAGTTGTTAATGAGTCTCAAACCATTTTTCAAAGGCGAGAAGCATTAATGTTGAAGAAATTTCACAGAAAACAAAAAGCCACCAGTTTGAATATAATTAATACAATGGAGCTGAACAGTCGTGCCTGTTGGCCTGACATGTCCAGATTCAATCCTCTATAAATAAGTCCCTCCTTAATCTTCATTCTACTTAAATTTATTTATTTTTTGGATTTTTCTTTTTGTGTGACATCTTTAACCACTTCTCTTCAAATAGCATATTCCTTTCTCGTTGAGGTAAGTTTTTTCTGGTATAAATTTACCAGTTGGTCGTATACGTTGTCTTATATTTTGGACTTTTTTCTTTACATTTGTCAATTCATGCGTGTTCTAGATATGACGGATCCTGTTCTGGACATTGCTATTCTACATGACACAGTGCGGGAACTTTAGAGGCAGGTTAATGACCTGCAGAGAAAGTTGGTCGCTGTGAGAGAGGCGATGTTCAGAGAGATGCAGAGGCTGATGAGTGCCCTGCTGCTGCGAGTTAATTGGTCGGTTGTCATTAATGATTATGATGATGATAATAATAATTAGAATGTGTTTTTTCTTTTAGCGTATCTATTTTAATTTTTCTATATCGGATCTATACCTAATGTATTTTATTTTTTTGTTTAATGAAAAATTTACTTTTAGTTGACTTTGGCATTTTAATTCTTATTCAATTTTCATTCTGTATATTTCTTCTAAACATACATACATGTTAACATATCGATGGTTGGAGGCAAAGAGCAATGTTGAATCCAGTAGCACTAGCAATTTTGGATTTTGAGTTCTTTCACCAGATGGACCATATGTTGGAACAGATTGGTTTCCTGTTGGGTTTTTTTCAACAGATTATCCATCTTCTTCGATAGATTATTCATCTATTGGAGGAAAATATTCCAGTTTGATGGAACTGTTGAGAATAATTGTGGTCTGTTGTATTATTTAGTTCATGTTTTGCCACTTTTTATTGATGCACAAGTTATTAAATAAGATATTTTATATATAATAAATGATAACATTAGGTTCACAATAATGAGTTAAATATATAAAAGTCCACAACAAACAAACAACAACATAAGTTTCTGCAATTACAACGATCATGGTGGATTATGATTCGAGCATGTAGTTTTTTTGTGGCCAGCACACTTATATATGGAGCACTTGTTTCTTCTTGATGAAAATGATTCTCCAACTTCAAGCCTCCTTTTATATGGCTTTTTTCTCAATTTGATAGTGCTTGGGTTAATAAATGGAGGAGGTCTTAATCTTCCCATAAGTTCTACAGGCACAAACCAAGATTATTCGGGAGGAACCGGAGTAATATGCCCACTATATGTCATTTCATATTTTTCCACTGAATAGTATTGAGAGGAGTGCTCGTAAACTTCAGGTCCATATTTATGACCGTATTAAGCTCGAAGCGCTGCCATAATATGTGGACAAGGTATTTTGTCGAAGTCAAAAACTCTACACGTACAAGATCTTGTTTGAAGATCGATCGTGGCAACATCACCATGACCGGGGATACTGGATTTGTAATCTGCTATTTTATGAGAGAATAACCTATTCCCCAAATTGACTTTCGTTGATATTATTTTTTTGATTTTGAGAACAAATTAGGTTTTTTTCTGGGCACTTGAACTACACACCTTTCGTTAAAAAATTTGCTATACTTCTTGCTTATTTTTTCAAACATAGCCTTGATGGGAAATTCTCTTTCATCGCCAAACAATGAATTCACCAATTCAGCTACGTTTGATGTCATAATATTGTACCTATAGAAAAGAATCACTTAGTACGACATCATATTAAACTTGTAAATCAAACAAGACATTAAATTCATAAGAATGTACTTATCTGCTGGAAAGAATGCCCAGCTCCATCTCTCAAAACCGACACGTGCGAGAAATTCTGCTACCTTGGGATTCATATCCGCTATTTGATTTAAATGGTCTAAAAACTCCTCTCTACTATATTCTTTAGCTGCTCTATAAAAAAGGGTGACGACCCTTTCGTTGTGATAGTTGTTTTGAATGTTCTCTCCAAGATGCCTGATGCAACAACCAAAGTAAGCTGAATTGAAGAAAAGTGAACCCATCTTTGGAATACTTGGATGTCTATCCGATACAAAACACAACTCTTTGGTATCTTCGGTGTAGCTTCACAGTTGTTTAAAAAAATCTATAAGAGGTATCGCATTCCTTGTCCACTACACAAAAAGTGACAGAAAAGATATGATTCTCCGCATCCTGTGCCACCACAACTAGCAGAACTCCATTATACCTGCTCCTCAAAAAGGTACCATCGACGGTAATGCCTTTTGTCAAATGTCAAAAACTTGAATCCAAGTACCATAGGATACAAAAAAAGTACTTGACTATTTCATTTTCATCCAGATGCAATGTCGTCTTACTTCCAGAATTTGTGGACTCAATAATGTAATGGTAGGCATCCAGGACTGGATACCCATGCTCAAGTGTCCCCCTAACTAGGTCCTTGGCAATCCCCATAGCCGTATATATCTTCCAATAACTGACCAGGACACCCAAATTCATAAGGAGTTTATTGCCATAACCCTTGTTAAAGGGCCTTTTCCATCAGGGAAACTACTTCTGAAATATTCACACCTTAGCCGTGGCATGAGGATTTTAGCTCGAGATGTGCTCCGAACTATATATGTGATGTTTTTCATGTTTATGAATGACGAATCTATCAGAACTTGCGTACTTCACCACTCTCAACCACCACTTACAGTTCGAATTAGAACATTTGAAGCAAAAGACACTTCTTGAATTAATCACCTTCTTTATTCTGAATTTTTTTTCAATCAAGAAATAAATAAAGTGTTAGATAGTTCATTCTTGTCCTTGAATGACAGTCTAATAAAAAAGTCGGTCCCGTCGTCTTGAAGATTCCCAGACTGTGTCGATTGAGAAGAGCTACATGTCGTATTGGTCGCATCAACGGGCATAGGTGTTTGATCATCATCTGGAACATTCATGTCTAGATCATCCAACCTATCATCAAAGAAGTCTTCTTGTTCTTCTTCTTCTAAGTTCTGGTTCTTATTCTCTTTCGTCTTTTCAACCATGTACACCCTTAACACCGGCCTGGTTGAATCACTTAGATAAGTACGCAACCGAACCTGATTGGTTACCTTAAAAGGTAGTACCCTCTGATTTTCAAATGAGTTATGCATGTAGCTAATGGCGAGTTCTTTCGGTTAACAATTCAGTTCATAAAGCTGATGATTAAGTTCACAAAATCATCATACGAAACATCACTTTGGATTGTTATAGCTATCATCTCTAGCATTTTACCCTCCTTCCAATGCCATACATATCGATTGCTCTTCTCGATCCATTAACCATGACAATCCATCCCTATTGTTATTAACCCCTCAATTAGTGGTACCTAAATAAAGTCATTTATTAAAAAAAGTTGATAGTGATTTCATAGTGTCGTGAATAAATACCAACAGATGTGTAATCTATTACAACAGGTAAGTGATTAGTCGCAACAGATTACTTACCTGTTAGAATTCATGTTACGCTCCTGAATATCTGTTGCAATAGATAAAGTGCCTGTTGGGATTGATTTATAGTACTAAATTACCTTTGAAGCTGATTCCAACAGATGAGTGACATGTTGTAACAGATAACTAACCTGTTGCGATAGATGACTTACCTGTTGCAACAGGTTAGTAATTTGTTGTAACAGATATTTACCCTATTGTAACAAACAACACTTTTGTTGGAATTGTGTTTAGGTTCTGTTGCAATAGGTTACTAATCTGTTGAAATAGATATTTATCATGTCGCACAAGATAACTAATCTGTTGCAACAGGTGTGTCAAATGTTGCAACAGGTGACCCATCTATTTAAACATAAATCCAACATACCAGTCTTTCATTAAAATAGATGTCTGATCTGTCGCAACAGATGATTTATCTATTTAAACAGATGGATCTTATGTTGGATTCATGATCGGGTTCTATCCATTGTTGGAAAAACAACAACATAGTAGCAATTACCCAGATGACAAATTCAACTAAAAATCATAATTTGACTTACCAAGGTCTCCTATGAAGTAATGCCAAAGTGAAAAGTGATGTTCAAAATAAAATTTGACCTAAGAAATTGGTCAAATAGCAACAGTAGCGGTAACAACAACAACAAATGGTCAACAAGAAGAAGATGAAGATGATAATGAAGTAGAAGATGATGATAATGAAAAACATAATAGTAGAAAAACTTTCTTAAGTTATTAAATTGTCAAGTAAAATAAAATATTTATTTTTAGTATAGAAGCTAAGTAAAATAATATGGAGGGAGTATCTCCAAATATCTATTTGACCATAAATTTGATCATTTTTGGAAAATTTGATCTTCAAATCCATTATAAAACTTTAACTTTTTTCAAGTAAAATGCATGTTCAAACACATCTTCAAATCTATTCTTTTTAAAAATAATTTCAAATAAAATGCATGTCCAAATATATTTTCACATTCTAAAAATCAATTTAAAAACTCAAAATTTTAAATTTCAATACAAAGATATTACATGCTCACAACTTTCAAAAAAAATATAAATAATTTTCAAATCGGGGATCTATCGAAAACAGTCTCTCTACCTTATCTCTGAGGTATTGGGATGAATTGCGTACATTCTACCTGTCCAAGATCCCATTATGTGGGAATATATTGAGAATGTTGTTGTTGTAGCAATTTATGATCTTTGCTAAGTTGTAATTATGTTATATCATTTAGGTTTATCGAATATTGAACCACTTAAGCCTCTTAGGAGTTTTTGGAATCATTGTATTTTTACAAGGTACGGATAAGGCCTGCAAATACTTTACCCTATCCAAATTTCATTAGCCGAATCACACTAGTTAAATTGTTGTTATTAAATCATTTGTGTCCTTTGGAATTTTCTAATTTTTACTT
>NW_025886557.1:0-1002 GCF_002878395.1 Capsicum annuum
TATTTGCTCTTTCTCTTTTCAATCATTTTTTCTAGTTAGACATACTTAGGATTTATGAGATTTTTCGTGTGAGATCCTAACGTTAATTCGATAACAATATGATAACCAGTTAACCTATATCTTAATGTTTATCGTGTCTACAAACCGATAAACAATAAATAGAATCAATAACTTTCAAAACCCAAACGAAACTGATTGATATGCACCCCTAATTCACATGTCTTGTGTGGAATATAAAGGGCTTTCTCCTGGGTCACCACTACTGATGTCAAATTGCATGTTATTTTTTCCTCCTTTACAATCAGACCTTCACAAAATCAACAATTGACATTTCATTGTTAAGACTAACAAAAAAAGATGATGTTTAAAACTTGTTCTTACAAATTATTGTATAGTATTTAATAATAGTTAAGAATAAAAGAATGTAGAGAGACAGTTTCATCCCTCTCTAACTTTCCCCTTTCTTTCTTTAATGTCATCCGACCTAATTAACATACCACCGTCCCTCACTGATAATCCAAATGCTCTCATGGCGTACATCTCTATGGTAGAGGCGAGAGAGTCGTATAGTGAAGTCACCGCAAATAAACTCCCTCACTTAAACCCTAATTCCGTAGAGCCCTCACCTATTAATCCCTCAACTCAAGAGGTAATTGACGGAACTGTCACTCTCTCTATTGAGGACAAGTATCGGCTATATGCCCCATGGCGTCACTTCGTTATCATCAAACCGCTTACAAAGAAATTTAACCATCAATACCTAAAAACCAAGCTTAAAGCCTCTTAGAATCCAATCGAACCGATCTGCTTGATAGATTTGGGTTTGAACTTCTACACGATCAAATTTCAAAGACCAGAAAGAAAGATAAAAGTCCTCCAAGGTAGGCCTTGGTTTATTGCCGGTAGCTTTCTTTTAGTAAGAGGTTAGGAACCAAATTTCATTCCCACTGAGGAAAAGATCCTCTCCACTGTGATTTGAATACGACACCCCCAGTTGCCTAC
>NW_025886558.1:0-1740 GCF_002878395.1 Capsicum annuum
AGGATTTCAGATTTTAATAGTAATGCTTGTATCTGTTGAAAAGCAATGGGAAGGCATGATGCCTAAAATGTCCTTACCTCAGTGTAAAGTTTTGTAATTTAGCTATCATGATATCTACTCATGCCTAACATGTCATCTCTATGATCATAGATCGTATTTGTACACATCATCAAAAATCATGCATACTTATAGTTCTTAGTATAAAGAGTTCCATATCTTGTAGTGTTATGCATCATGTTCCATGAACACAAAAACTCCAAGCTCAGGTCATACAACTCATGACTTATGTACCCATGTCATGCCTTATAGTATGCTCAGTTCCCATGACTCATGCTACACTTTTAATGATCAAATAAATTCAGACTATGTCATGTATATCCTCAATTTAGATCTCCTGATAAATCCATGGTATTAATATTATACTCTTCATGCCTCAGTTAAGTGTTGAATTCGGAATAGTATTCATTCACGCTTTAAGTCCTCATGTTTTGACCCTTTAATAAACTCTCCCTATGAAATGATGTAGTGACTAAGTTTATTTCTAGATTTTTCTTATAAAGGGAGTAAAGAGATTTGGAAAGAAGGGGAAACTTAGTCCCCGATATATTGGCCATTATAGAATATTAAGTCGTGTTGGGAAAGTAGTGTATGAGCTTGAGTTGCAGGCAAACTTGGTGACAATGTATCTATTGTTTCATGTCTCCTTATTAAAGAAGTGTATTGGTGATCCGACTGTTGTAGGTCCTTTGAAAAGCACCGATGTTTAGGATAGCATTTCGTATGATGAATTCCTAGTTGAGATCCTTTATCGCCAGATTCTTAGACTAAGAACAAAAAAGTTCTCTTGGTCAAAGTTCTTCGGCAAAATCAGTCCATTGAGGGAGCCACTTGAGAAGTAGAAGCAGATATACGAACCAAGTACCATCATCTTTTCTTTGCAAGTTCAGATTCAACCTAAGGTGACAGTTTTCCTCATATTTTCTCAGTTCCATTCTCAGTTCTAGCATTTATAATCACCTTTATGTCATTTTATTCATTGACGAATCAATTCAGACATTTAAGAATGTTTTAGTTATGCAAGTTCTGTACGCAATCTCAGTTCCTTAGTATTCTAAGCTTAATCAATTTTATTCGAGGATGAATGTTCCCAAGGGGGAGATACTTTAATACCCCTTATATAACTCGGTTTAGTTCAGCTCTTAGTACTTGCATAAGAGGCTTAAAGCCTGAAAATTTAACCAAGTGTTGAATACTTAGCCTTAATTTGACCCCCTTAAATTTGGGGATTTTTAAGTGGATATTACGAGCTCCGAGATAATGGTTTTTTAGTTGATTCATGTTCAGGGGTATTAGGATCATGTCTTGGGGAAGTTTTGGAATTTTTTGATGAGGCTTGGGTCGTATTTGGATTTTGATTCCAGCAACTCATCGTGATTGAACTACATCATGCCGGGTATAGAGATGGGCTTTTCATTGCATTGCGGAGACCTTCAAAATGGTATTCTAGTTGCGACTTTAATATTTATAGGGGAAATAAAGTCATTTACCATCATCCCAAGCCGTAAAAACATAAGATTAAACGTCGGTTTGAGAATTATACAACCATTCTTCATCAATTTCCTCTCTAAGAAACCCTAACCTAATTCCAAGAACTCCAAAACTCCATTACTTTCTCTTCAAGATAAACAAGTATTTAAGTTTCGAATTTAATAAGTTCAAGAAAAGCCTTCAAGAACATCT
>NW_025886559.1:0-1910 GCF_002878395.1 Capsicum annuum
CAACTTATACTTTAAAATCATTTTAGAAATTCGGTTGACTCTTTAAATTTTATATGTGTCACATAATCGGGTTAAAAGGAATATCTATATTATTGGAAAATTTAGTAAAAAATAGAAGTATTATAAATTATAAAATGATTAAAAACTTGAGATATTTTTTGTAAAAACATATACAAATTTAGCTTACTATCTAAATTTCACCTTGCTATATATGTGATAGAGAAAATATTATAGTAATTGAGAAAGTGCTCTCATAATTTAGGTATGAGGCCTGGCCCTACGCTATATGCTGGAATCTAGCAAGGGACACTTTATTTCTGGACGAAAAAAATAAGGCGAAGTTAGTATTCTTAACAGAACGGCATGAACGGTAATGCGAAAACAAATGAAAAAAGAGAGCCCAGCCCTGGACCTATGGTTGCCAACGATGTATACCTAATGCCGTACTACTACGATTGGCACTGGGATTTTTTAAGGAAAGAAATAGAAAATCAAATAATTGATAAGCTTAAAATACTCTATAGTTTCATTTATAATTAGAAAAATTATAAAAAGTAGCATATTTAAAACTATAATTACAATAAATAGCAATACTTTTGTAAAATTACAATTTATAACAAGAGTAACATTATTTTGATCATTAACTAGGCAAGTGCATGTTTTACTCTCACTACTTTACATTTTCTTATTTTCACTCCACTATTTCACCTCCCCCAAATATAGCTATATCTTTTACCCATTTTTTTCATCTTATTTTTTTATCTTTTTTTTATTTTTATTTTCACTTTATTTTCTCTCTTCTTTTTTTCTTCTTTTTTTTTCTTTTTCATTTTTTATTATTTATTATTTTTTATTTTTGTTTTCTTTTTTTTTTTCTCTTTTTCATATTTAAAGATAATTATCTCTATGATCTTCAAGATTTCAATATAAAACATCATTACTGTCTTTCACTCTTTTATATCTCTACCTTTTTTTTTATTATTAGTTTTTTTTTCATCTTATTTTTTTATTTTTGTTTCTTTTTCATTTTTCTTTCCACTTTATTTTCTCTCTTCTATTTTTTTTTCTTTTTCGTTTTCTTTTTTTTTTCCTTTCTCGTATCTTTTTTTTCTTTTTCTATTTTCGTTTTGTTCTTCTTTTTTCTATTTTATTTTGTTTTTTTTCTTTTATTTTTATACTTCTATTTCTTTTTCTTCCTTTTTTTTCTTTTTCACTTCTCTTTTTGTCGTTTTTTTCTTTTTATATTTTTCTTTTTTTTATTTTTTTACTCTTCTATCTCTAACTTTTATTTTGAACAGACAAATATGTATATCACATACACATATTCAAAAAACATACAAAATACATTGCCGTACAGATTTGGATATGTATTTCAGTTCAAAACATACATATGTATTTACGAAATACATATCATATTCATATTAAATAGTAACAAATATAACTATACTATATATCTTCATATGTATTTGCGAAATACAAAGGTGACTCATATAAAATAAGAATATACATATGGATCAGGTATGTATTTTGTAAATACATATGCGGAGCTATATGTATTTTATACGGTGTTGAATTTGTCTTTGAACTATACATACTATGTCATTTTAGAGGGTAACATATGTACTTATTTGTTTTCTTTTACTGTTTGAGATATGTATTATGTATTTGTTTTTATTACTTATATGTATATGTATATAATTGTCATTTTTGTTATAGAAATTTTGTGTCCTATATGTTTATATATACATGTAAGTCAGATATGTATTTCTATAAATACATATGCATATATATATATTACCATAAATACATATGCGGATCTGTATGTCTATTTATTTTGTATATTTTTTAAATATGTATATATTGTATAGATATTTGTCTTTTAAAAATAAAAGATAGAGATAGAAGAGTAA
>NW_025886560.1:0-3832 GCF_002878395.1 Capsicum annuum
ATGAACGAGCTTGCACTAAACTCTTCTTCTTACTCTTGAGAGAGGGTTCTTGCAACCCTTGAACTTGGGGAACTCAAATCTTAACTCAATTTGTTGAATCTATGGCGAGTTCTTGGATTTCTTGGAGAAGGGTTTTAGATTTGATCTTGATGGAGAAACCCTAGCTCTCTTGGGTTTTGGATGATGAATGAAGCCATTTGCTTCGCTTGGAATATATCTGGATGATAAGAGAGTGGAAATACCAAAAATCCCCTTTTTAAAATGAGTTAAAAATACAGAACGGGGGTTGTAACGGTCGGAGCGACGATCTATCGCAAGTTCGATGGTACCTTAGGTCATCCGTTACACGTTGGCCAGGAATGGGACACACTGCCTCGATGCAAAAATTAGAGCGATGGTCCATCGTAAGTTCGACAGTCCATCGTATCGTCCATATCATAGTCCGTCACAAGTTCGATAGTCCATCGGATCGTCCGTCGCATGATTGCCAGGGTGAGGCCACACTGCCTCAGTGCGACGGTCACAGTGACGGTCCATCGCAAACCCAACGGTCCGTCGTCTTGGCCGTCGCACTTGGGCCAAAAAAGAGAGTTACTACCTTGGTTACGAAAGGCCGAGCAATGGTCCATCGCAGACCCAACGGATCGTCCGTCACACCTGGGCAGTTTCGACAACTTTTGGTAAAACAACCATAATTTCTCACCCCAATATCGGATTTGGACAAAATTGGTATCGTTGGAAAACTAATTCAATTCTCTACATGACAAAAAGTCAAATTTAAGAAAATTCTATATGGTTTAAACACCAATCACTTGGGAAGTCACTTCTTAATCTTTTAGGGCCAAAATTACACTTCACTTGACACGCTCTAAGGCTCGGACTACGAGGGAACTTTGCTGGGTCTTACAATATATCCCCCTTGGAAACATTCATTCTCGAATGTCTCTAGTTAGACTAGGAACACAGGAAAAACAGAGTACATAAAGCTGAAACAATTTGCTAAATGGCTCAAAATCTCTCTAAACTCTTGAATATCTCAGAAATTGCAAGAACTCATGCAAGAATATATATATGTATATATATAACCGAACTTTAGATTAGAAGGGCTGAATTAAGGAAAAACAATACCTTCGGATTGATCTGAACTCGCGGAAAAGAGGTGCGGGTACTTGGCTCGCATGTCTGCTTCTACCTCCCAAGTAGCACCCTCAACAGAATGGTTCCGCCATAAAACTTTGACCAAGGAAACTTCTTTGTTCCTTAGTCTACGGATCTGAAAATCTAGGATCTCAATAGAAATCTCATAAAAAAAAGACCATTCAGAATATCACCACTCTCTGAGGGATCTACTACAACGAAATCACCAATATGATTTTTAAGCATGGAGACATGAAAAATAGGATGAACAACTGATAACTCTGCAGGAAACTCAACCTCATAGGCTACTTTACCAACACGGCTCAAGACTCTATACGGGCCAACATAACGAGGACTAAGCTTTCCCTTTTTACCAAACCTCTTAACCTCTTTCATGGGTGAAATCTTCAAGTATACCAAATCACCCGCCTCAAACTCAAGATCTCTTCTCCTCACATCGGTATATGACTTTTGATGACTCTGAATGGTCTTTAACCTCTCTCTAATCAACTTAACTTTCTCCATAGCCTCGAACACTGCATCAGGCCCAATCATGGCAGCTTCACCCACTTCAAACCAACCTATGGGTGACCTACATCTCCTACCTTATAAGGCCTCAAATAGTGCTATCCTGATGCTCGCATGGTAACTATTTTTATAAGAAAACTCTATCAATGGAAAATGCTCATCCCAACTACCCTTTAAATCAAGAGCACATGCCCGCAACATATCTTCTAGGGTCTGAATGGTCCTCTCAGCCTGACCATCTATTTGCGGGTGAAAATGGAACTCAAAAGAACTTGGGTACCAAGACACTGCTGAAATGCCCTCCAAAACTAAGAAGTAAATTGAGTGCCTCCATCCGAAATGATGGACGAGGGAGCTCCATGTAGCCTGACTAACTTCTAGATATACAATCTAGCATAATCCTCAGCCGTGGAAGATGCATGCACGGGCAAGTAATGCGTGGACTTAGTCAACCTATCCATACCAAATTGAATCATGATGACGACGCGAAAGAGGCAACCTGGTCACAAAGTCCATAGTTACCACCTCCCACTTCCAAGTGGGTATGCCAAACTCTTGTATCACACCACCAGGTCTTTGGTGCTCTACCTTAACCTGTTAGCACGTTGCACACTTTGCTAAGAATTCAGCTATATCCTTCTTCATACCATTCCACCAATAGATTTCCTGCAAGTTGCAATACATCTTAGTAGTGATGGGATGAATAGAATAACGCGCACCATGTGCTTTAGCCATAATCCTCTGCTCAGATCATCAACATACGAAACACACAATCTACCCTGCAATCTCAACACACCATCTTCCTCTAGGGAGAAAACCTCTACCTTTTAGTCCCTAACTGCCTCCTTCAGTCTGACCAAACTAGGATCCCTATTTTGCTTCTCCTTTACTTTCGAAACTAAAGAGGATTCGAAACTACTCTGCACTAAAGTACTTCCCTCAGCTGAATCGAGCAACCTAACACCCAATCTAGCCAAATAATGCACATTACAAGCTAACTCTTTCTTATTTTCCTCTACATGGGCAACACTATCTATAGACAAACTGCTAAGGGCAGCTGCCACTACATTGGCCTTGCCCGGGTGATACAGCACACTCATATCATAGCCTTTTAACAACTCCAATCACCTCTTCTGTTAAGATTCAACTCCCTCTGAGTAAAAATATACTATAAGCTCTTATGATCAGTAAATATATCAATATAGACACCATAAAGATAATGTCTCCAGATTTTCAAAGCAAAAACCATAGCAGCTAACTAAAGATCATGGGTTGGGTAGCTCTTTTTATGCGGCTTTAACTGTCTAGAGGTGTAGCCTATAACCTTAACTTCTTGTATCAACGCACAACCCAAACAAACTCTAGAGGCATCACAATACACCACAAAACCATCTATACCATCAGGCAAAGTCAACACAGGGGCTGAAGTAAGTCTAGTGTTCAACTCCTAAAAACTCTTCTCACAGGAATCTGACCCCTGTAACTTAACTTTCTTTTAGGTCAACCGAGTTATGGGAGACACAATAGAAGAGAAACATTCAACAAAATGATGGTAGTATCCCACCATACCCAATAAACTTCTAATGTCAGACGGAGAGATAGGTCTAGGCTAATTTCTTACAGCTTTTATCTTTTGGGGATCAACTCTAATACCTTCGGTTGAAACAACATGACCTAGAAAGGCTACAAACCTTAGCCAAATTCATACTTACTAAATTTGGCGAACAACTGCTGGTCTCTAAGAGTTCGGAAGATAATTCTAAGGTGGTTCGCATGGTTATTCTCATTATGGGAGTACACACGGATGTCATCTATGAACACTATGACAAATATATCCAGATATTACTTGAATACTTGGTTCATAAGGTCCAGGAAGGCTACTGCGGAATTGGTTAGCCCGAAAGACATGACTAGAAACTCAAAGTGACCATAGCGGGTTCGAAAAGCTGTCTTTGGAATATCACATTCCCTGACTTTAAGATGGTGATAGCCGAATCTAAGGTGTATTTTGGAGAAATAACTTGCACCTTGTAACTGATCAAACAGGTCATCAATTCTCAGAAGAGGATACTTATTCTTGACGATAACCTTGTTAAGCTGGCGATAGTCAATGTACATACACAAAGAACCGTCTTTCTTTTGCAAGAATAAGACAGGTGTGCCCCTA
>NW_025886561.1:0-2364 GCF_002878395.1 Capsicum annuum
ACAGACTATGTGACGCAGGAGAACACTATTGCATTATAAGATCTGTTAACTACTTGTAATAATATATAGGAGTATTAAATATTTAAATTAAACAAATGATTGAAAATTAGTACTTTGTTATCTCATCGAAGCCTTTTATTTTCTACAAACCAGATAATCATTTACTGAAATTAAAAATTGATGGATAATACTTTTCTGCACATGAGGTAGGTGTCAGTCTAATTATGGTGTGTGCGTTGGATTCTTTAGTTTTCAATTTATTATATCTATAAATGAAAGGCAATTCGCTCCTTTTTCCCTTGGCAGGTCATGATTTTATAATTTTATTTTAATCCTTTTAGCTGGGTACAGAATTCAATTTACAGTATGCATATGGATATAACAAAATAATGACTTCTTTTTACTTCATCCTAGAAGCTCCCCATTTTCACTCTTTAATAATGATTCATCGCATTCACAATCTCAAATTTATAAATGAGAAATATTTACCGTGCGTTAACTCATTTTTGTCAAATAGTGACTCAAGCAGCAATAGGGCAAAATAAAAAAAAATGTCATGAGGATGTCCCCTTTAGCTTCTTTTTTTTTTTTTTTTTTTTTTTTTTTTTTTTTTTTCTTTTAAATAACGCTATAAGTTCGAAGATCATTCTTAAGCTATATTATTTCGAAAAATCATTTTTTAATTGCATTTTTTTTCATACAAAAATATCTTCTACGTGTATGTGTTCCTCATTTGCCAAAAAGTCCGTGCATTGATTTGCCTTCTCAAGAAAAATATTTTTTAAAATCTTTGTTTTTACTTGTCGCTTTTTACGCAAAAAAATTATATTTTTTAAATGTTTTAATCTTAGAAATAATCACTTATATTTTAAATATTCTAAAATCTAATATGAAACATCAAATAATATAATATTATAATAAAATAATTATAATAATCATTATTTCTTAAAATATATGCAAAGTCCAAAGTTAATTAAAATATATTATAATTGTATTGTTGAACTCAATTCATGCAAAGTTCATAGTACATAGCTTTTTCATAATTAAAAAAAATTACATGGCCCGGCATATATACCAAATTGCTTTAATCATTGAAGTGGTTAATTAGACAGTGAAATATTTTTATCTTTGATGGTTTAAACACTTCATGTGCTCTCTATAGCATTTAGCACCAAGCTGGTCACTCTATACCAATTATTACATCATGAAATAATGAAAGAATAAATATAATTTTACTTGAGTAAACAATGAAATGTAAATCGCATGATTGCTAAACTTATAATTACAATTATTTCTTTATCTTGACTCGTGCAATGTGAAATGGTACTCGAATATCCTGGATTTGGTCCCCTCCTCCTTCAAGACTTAGCCGCTCAAAAACCTTCAATCAATAGCTATATTTTGTTTTCCAACAGGCCTTATAATCAACTAAATATAGTATTTCCTCCATAACAACTGAATAATGATTAACACACAATAAAGGAGCTGAGACACCTAATTTATAAGGTAAAATTGAAAACCAAAGTATTTCTCTAAATTAAAAGAAGGATACATTTGGTTATACGCAAATTGATTCAAACATATCATCACCCAAGCTTATTTGTTAGTTTGACCGCAGCTAAGCACTCAAAGGGCAAACCGGTTGAGGAAACAAATCAACACTAGTAGTTGAGTGGAAAACTTTATTTCTTGAGAAGTCAAAAATCATGATTCAACTCTTAACTATTTAAGGTTCACAACAACCCTTGTAACATCTAAGGAAATTATTTCCAACAATTCTGTCTCCTCCATCCTCTTTAACTTATTCTTTCACGCTTTACCGCTCAGGACAACACCTATTACAATCTAAAAGAGTATAATTAAGATTTTGTTGGACTTTGGAGGTGGTATGAATGAAAAATGAAAGAATTAAGATTCCGTTAGATGTTGGAGGTGGTATGAATGAGAAATGAAAGAATTCAAAATGGAAGGAAATAACAAATTCAAACTTGGACGGAAAATGGACATTTTCATTTGGAAACTTTGTCCCTCATTGATGAGGGCGAGAAAGACTCATGTGCTTATATATCGAAGCACTTCTTTTAGCTCATAAAGAGATAAGAGGGAGTTTTTCCTCGCATCGTTGTCGTCATCACTCAGCTCGATTTTGAATTTGCGCTCAGCTCGGAGTTGAGAAGGGAGTTTCCCCTAGCGTCATCGCCGTCACTCAGCTTGACTTTGGATGTACGCTCAGATTCGGATAGAGGCTTGGTATTATCCCAAAAGGCGCATCTAGACATAGTGGCTAGTTTTACAAAAATCCACCAATGAATAGTTGCATCTCTATATCTGGCTATAAATATAACTCCTTCAGTTTTTTCATCA
>NW_025886562.1:0-6976 GCF_002878395.1 Capsicum annuum
GTGGAATCTAAAAATCTCAATTTTTCATGCTGGTGCGACGCGCCATAATCGCACCAGCTTACTAGAAATTGGATAATTGGGAAACTGCTTGATGGTGCGACGCGGTGGAAATTGCGTTGCCACCTTGGTTGCAAACTGGAAATACACTGTGATGCAACGGAATTATGGAGGCTCACTGCATTTTGACGATTGCCATTTTGGCTGACTCCATGACGCGCCAAAGTACCAAACGGTACACTGTCTCACTATAATGGCTCTAACTCTTTGCTCGAGTGTCGGATTTGGGTGAATTTAGTATCGATGGAAAGCTTATTCAATTCTCCACCTGCAAAAAAAAATTGATATTAGGGAAATTCTACATAGTTTAAAAATATTTCTCACTTGGGAAGTCATCCCTTACTCTTCTTAAAGATGAAACAGAACTTGAAGAAAGTTTGAGGTATTACAATATCTTCCCTTTGGGAACATTTGTCCTTGAATGTCGTTTGTTAGGCTAAGAATACTAATCAACTGAACTTACTTAAGGATTATGAACATCTGAAACATGACTAAGTGACATAAAACTGGTTTATATACTGAGTTCTTATACTGGATATGCATATCTGTTGCATAGAATACTCAACCAAGGACTTGGTTGTGTACTAATGTGGAGATGTATGGTCATAGACTACACCTCTAGACAACTTAAGCCCCATGAGAAAAATTATCCAACCCATGCTCTTGAGTTGGCAGATATTGTCATTACCTTACAGATTTGGAGCTATTACCTTTATGGGGTTCATATTGATGTGTTCATAGGTCATAAGAGTTTTTAGTATGTGTTCTCGCAGAAAGACTTGAATCTTTGTCAGAGAAGGTAGCTTAAATTATTGAAAGACAATGATATAAGTGTGTTGTACTATCCAAGCAAGGCCAATATAGTGGCAAATTCCCTTAGTACATTGTCTATGGGTAGTGCTGCTCATATTGAGAATGATAAGAAAGAGTTAGTCCATGAGGTTCACCATCTCTCTAGGTTAGGGGTTCGGTTGGTTGATTCAGCCCAAGGTATTCAGAATGGCTCAAAATCTTAACTGGTTGCCAAAATAAAAGAAATAAGGATCCTAGTTTGGTCAAGTTGAAGGAGGCAGTTAAAGATCAGAAGGTAAAGCTTTTCTCCCAAGGAGAAGATGGTGTGCTTTGTTGTCATGGTAGACTATGTGCTCCATGTGTTGATGATTTGAGACATCCAGTAATAGCTGAAATGTCTGGTGCACAGTATTATATTCACTCTGGGTCCATTAAGATGTATTATGATTTGTAAGAGATCTATTGGTGAAGCGGTATGAAGAAAGATATAACAGAGTTTATGGCTAACTGTTTGAACTGCCATCAGGTTAAGGTTGAACACTAAAGGCCTAGTGGTACACTTTAGGATTTTAGCATCCCCACTTAGAAGTGAGAGATGATAAACATAGATTTTGTGACAGGATTGCCTCATACGCGTTGTCGGCATGATTTGATATGGGTCATTGTATGTAGAATGACCAAGTTAACTTATTTCTTGCCAGTTCATACTTTGTTTTCAGCTGAGGATTATGCTAGACTTTATCTTAGGGAGTTGGTGAATTTGAATGGAGTTCCTTAGTCTATCATTTCGGATAGAGGTACTCAATTTGCCTCTCACTTTTGGAAGGCTTTTCAGAAGGGCCATTGTACCCAAGTATATCTCAATACAGCTTTTTATCCTCAGATAGATGATCAGTCAGAATGAACCATTCATACTTTAGAGGACATATTGAGGGATTTTGTTATTGACTTTAAGGGTAGTAAGGATGACCACTTACCTTTTATTGAGTTTGCCTACAACAACAACTATCACTCTAGTATTTAGATAGCTCCATTTGAGGCTATCTATGGGAGGAGATATAGGTTTCTTATTGGTTGGTTTAAATTAGGTGAGGCTTCTTTGATAGGGCCGAATTTAGTATTTGAGGCGATGGAGAAAGTTCAGCTAATTTGAGAGAGGCTAAAGACAGCCCAAAATCATCAGAAATCTTATGCAGATGTGATGAGAAAGGATCTTGAGTTTAATATTAGTGACTTTGTTTATTTGAAAATTTTGCCTATGAAAGAAGTGAAGAGATTTGGTAAGAAAGGGAAACTCATTCACCGTTATGTTGGCCCATATAAATTATGAGCCATTTTGGGAAGGTAGCTTATGAGTTAGGGTTGCCTGCAGATTTGGCATCAGTGCATTTGGTATTTCATGTCTCATTTCTAAAGAAATGTATTGGCAACCCAGTTTTCGTTGTTCCTTTAGAGAGTATGGAGGTAAATAATAGTCACTCCTTTAAATAAATTTCAGTTGAGATCCTAAAATGATACATTTGTAGGTTAAGGAATAAAGAGACCCTTGGTTAAAGTTCTATGGAGAAATCAGTCCGTAAAGGGAGTTACTCGAAAAGCAGAAACAGATATGTGAACCAAATATCCTCATCTATTCTTTATGAATTCAAATCTAGTTGGAGGTAATTATTACTCAAAAGTTAACTCTCTCATTTTCTATTTCAGTCATATAGTCATCCTCATATCATAACGTGCATTCATGAATTCAATTTAATCAATGTATCATGACTCAGACTTAATCGTTTGATCATGTTTCAATTTATAAGCATTCAGTACATGATCTCAGTTTCCTTAGTAATCTCAGCCTAACCAGACACATTTAAGAACGAATATTTCCAAAGGGGAGATATTGTAATACCCCATCCATAAATGCCACTATACTACATACGACTCATACCCTTGAGTCGTACATACAATATATGAGTCTGTCATAGTCGTATCCAAGAAAGTGTAAATTAGTTGACATTCTATTATAGGTACGACTCCTTTCCTTTAGTCATACATACATTATACGAGTCGTAAGAAGTGAATTCGTGAGTACAACAGTGTAGGACCCCTAAGATTCTATCCAAGTTACGAGAGTGGGGACAAGTCATATGGACATGTTACTAGTCATAGGCTTAGACTCGTATGTTGACCAGTGTGTATTCTCTTAGATCCTGCCAAGCTTACGAGTCAAGAGTCCTAGTCATACTTCACCATACGAGTCGTATGGTTGACTCGTATAGACTGGCGACCAATTTTTGCAATGTTCAGTTAAAGTGCCTTTTGGTCTTTTCCCCACTATTAACTCCCAAACCATGACTTATAACCTAAAAAAGAGCGTTATTTTCCTCCACTTTTAGTCAATTAACAACACTTTCCTCCTCCCATCTACAAGATCATCAAGATTAGGGTTTCTCTCACCAAGTAGCCTTTCAAGTCTCAAAATTCAAGATCTCTTTACAAGTCAAGCAATTCCAGGTATGTGGGTTATTCATCAATGGGTTCCTTCCACCATTGAGTCCCAAAAATTCCCTTTTTGTTCAAGTATGGATTTTTAATATTCTTTTATGAAATTATCCACATAAATCATGAATTTAATCTATGTCATCTTAGAAATTTGAACTCAAGCTATGTCAACATGTTTTCCCCATGTAAATTAGATTACTTCATGCTTTGAATTTCAACTACTCATGTATATATCCAAATTCATGGACTTTATCAGTTTGGTAACACATATTATATTTTGGGTCTTTAAATTGGGACTTTATGTCACTGTTTCAAGTGTTGTTATTGAATGTTGTAATCATTAGTGTTGGAGGGTTATGAACACCCGATACCTATGTGTTTACTTACTTTTCAGACTTTTCAAGTAGGGAGTCAGTCCATTCATGATTTTATTATCATACTCAGTTTGTTAAGATCATGTTGAGCGCTAGCAGTTGAGATGTTCAATTGACCTTAGTCAGAAATAGTGTTAGTTCAGTTGGGAGTAGGATTTAGCACCGAAAAAACCCAGGGATAAGGGTTCACCTTCCAGTAGAGTGTGTGACTTTAGTAAAAATCTCTGAGGTTCAAAACTACATAGCCAGCATAAGTTTTGAGAGGTCTTTCTGCCAGTTGAGGGTTGACATTCTCTTAGGGGTACCTACTAGTAGATGGTGACTCCCTAGTCCTTTGGGACACTAGTTTATTAGATCCACACAGCCAGTTTGGTACCAGTGGCAAGGTACTGACACCCTTCCAACTGCAGTTACAGGTTGGACCTCAATTAGTTCAGATTAGGGTATGTCCGTTACATAATAGCTACCACAGTTTCAGTCAGTACTCAGTCTATGTCAGTTTAAGTTTGTATGACCAAGTAATAAGACTTTCAATTATTCAGTCAGTTAGTTTTATAGATTAAATTTAGTTCATGCTTTACTTGGTCTTGCATTCTTAGTTTTATATATTCATGCATCTATGCTCAGTTAACATATGTATTTCAGTTGTCCTTATATCACGTACCAGTACATTTAAAGTACTGATCGCATACTTTTCTCTCGCATCGTGTTGTCTTATAACAGAGGTTCTTATGCTCAGTTCCCCGACCGTCCTTAAATAGTTTAGCATTACCCAATAGTTGTAGTGGTAAGTTCTCATCCATCGAGGACATGATATGTTATTACCGTTATTTCAGTAACTCTTTATGTTTAGTCACTCAAAGTTGGTGGTATATCCCATCAAATCCTTTTGACTTCTAGAGGTTTTTAGACAAATAGACAATCAATTGTTTTTTTCTCAATCTATTCAGTTGTTTTAGATATGATGAATTATATTTCAGTAGTACATTGTACTAGTATTTTATCAGATTATCTTCCGCACATGTTATCCCATTACTATTTTTTCAGTGCTCACAATAGGTACCAAATCATCGATTGGCATGGGGTCACTTGTGGCCTTAAGCACAATGTTACGACTAGAAGGCAGCTTCGGGCATGACAATATGATTGTATCTTAGTTTAACGTGGGGTTGGGGCATTCCTTGGTCTTTCTTGATACCTCTGGTTCGTGTGGCTAACATACACCGGGACCTTTTCAGAAGGAAGAGCTAAACTCATATAGCCCGTGGGTGGATTTTATGATGGTAGGCTACACAATTCAGGTTAAGACTTTAAATGCACGCTAAACCTTGTTCCCTATCCCAACAATATCAATATATATATATATATATATATATATGTATATATGTAATTTCATATGGTTATTTGATTTGGTTTTGAATGATTACATTAGTTTATATTTATCCCTGGGTTACATACTACCGTTCACTCTGTTAATCGTCTTCAGATGTTGTATCCCCGCGCGATGTAGAAATCGGCCATACTACCATTCCTCCTACTCAGTGACTTAGATTTAGGGACAACTTTGGGTCACATTGAAGTGGTAAGATTCCATACTCCAGAAAATCCCATTTCATGCTATGGACTTTTTTTCATTATTGTTATTTCTTTGGTTTTGGTTTTGGCTATGGTTGGGGGTATTCTCGACCGAATATTCTTTGATTCTGGTTAGAGGCTTTGTCAAACTACTATGGGCATGGGCGGTGTCGGTATTAGTGTTAGCATTGGTATTAGTTGGATATGTGGTTATGGTTGTTTGGTTATGGTTATAGACTTACTTTATGGTTTTTAAATTATTATTACTTAATATTGTTATATGTTTGAAATTCATTCGACTTGGGATGTAAGGTGGTTAATAGTGGGTATTGGGGGTAGTCTTCGGTCCTGGTTGAACTTCAGATACCCGACATGATTAGGCCCTGGTTTGGTTTGTGTCACTAATATTTTTACTTTCTAGGTTTTATTATCTCAATCACAACAACATGGTCAGGGTGCTCGACAGATTCATGAAGAATGACATTGCTAGCGACCATGTCATCGACAACATTGCTTTTTGAGATCTCCTTAGATTGGAAAGTTTGAGGTACAAAGAGATTCCTTCAATCATTTTATGAATGGTCTTAGGCAACGATTACTACAAATAACGTATGGGATAAAATATAATAAAATATAATAAAAAAGTTCTCTCAAATAAAAGATCAATTAAGTGGCACCTACAAAAACACATTGCTAGAAACTTAGATATAAGAATGTACATGTTAAATTTAACATATACCTAAGAATCAGCTAAGATTAGAAAATAGAAGAAAAATATGGTACAATTATCTTTGCAATGGACAAAGGCATTTAAGTTGGATATTTATGTCTTGACCTAGATCACATAATAAAACCATCTACGGAATGGTTGCCAACTGAAGTATATTATTTGACAGAAATTGAAATCCAAAATTTGAAACATACTAAAATATCCCATGTCAACTCCTCGGGAACATGCTCTTATAAGTCATGGGGTACAACATACCTTATGTCAATTTAGCAAAGAGTGTTGGCTCCTGCATGTAGGGATACTAAACACTAACCTTTTTTTCTCGAAACATATTTCTTTAATGAATTTGATAATCATGTGAATCCACAACCAAACGATGATACGAAACTCTTAACCAACCATCGAGGAAACTCTAACCATCAAGCACACAATAATAACAATGAAGAAAGATGAAAAAACAATCAATGAAGAACTTATATGGGATATATACCACTAATCTGAAACATATACTTATAGTAATATGGACAACTTGTAATTAACAATATATATAATTCAATATGGTGACAATATAAGTTAGTTAAAATATAACATAGTGAACAAAATATGAAAAATGAAATGGCAGTGTAAGTCTCATGAAATTTTGGCCAACTTGAACAGCAACAACTACGGGCAAAACCGAAGAAATTGTCCAAACAACAAGAAATCCACAAGCGACATTCCATAGTTGATTGAACTGACTTGAGATTTCTTCACTGTTTGATCCTCCTTGGAAGTTGCCTCCAGGTGCATCAAATATAGAACAAAATGAAATTCCTAACCTGAACAATTTTTCTAAAAAAATAGTTAAAAAGAGAAACAGATAAACATTTGATTTTTTGACAACATACTTGTTTCGTCCAATCTTTATAGTAAAGAAAATTGACATCAACCTTCAAAGTCAACAACTTCAAATTTCTTT
>NW_025886563.1:0-2682 GCF_002878395.1 Capsicum annuum
GGTGTTTAGTTGCCAGTTGAATAGTACTCCTAACAAAAGGCATTTTTCAGAAGAGATAAAGCATTCATTACCCCCTCGAACTATTGCCAAAGTTGCTACGACACACTTCAACTTTACAGGGGTCCTATTAACCCCTACCCCACCCCCCACAACTCAATTTTAGCGTATTTTGACACCCTTTTGTGCTGATCTGGCACCTTTACTACATAAAATGAGGTCCACGTCAAGGTGCCACATCAGTTAAAAAGGTTCACAAAAGGTGCCACATCAACACAAAAGGGTGGCAAAAATAGGCTAAAATTAAGTTCGGAGGGGTAATAGGACCCCCGTGAAGTTGGAGTATTTCGTAGCAAATTTGGTCATAGTTCAGAAGGTACTAGATGCTTCACTCTTTTTAAAATAAACAAATTTTGAGAGCCTGACTAAAAACTGGCTATTATAATACTGTAGCTCCACCCCTGGCCGTGACGATTCTAGTTATGAAAGAGAAAGAGAGAGTTAAACTTACCTCAGAGAATGTCAAAGAAGAAGTTTTTGAGCTCTTCTGGCTAGCTGGAAAGATTGCTGCTAGTGCCATTCTTGCATTTAGAGCCAATGGTACTATCACAAAGGGGATGAGAAAAGAAGGTATTCCAATAGTTTCAGACAACTTTTGAATATTTTTTACTAGTGGTTTTGAGCATAAAGTCAGCATTGCAATCCCCAAAATCACTTCAAATATAGACTTGTTAAAATCCCATGTCAACAACTTATAGTTGATCTTTCCGTCTTTTTCACCCTCATCATACACCAATTTTTCAACTTTACCCCACATAATCTACAGACAATAAGACCACATTAAGGCTATGGTGAGGAGGAATCTTTACATCGAAACTTTAGAAAGAAAATGAATGAATTGAAGGATAAATGTATGTACAGATGTATTAAACACTATTTCAAATGATTAATGACAACCCGTATCCATATTGTTTCTATAAAAAACAAAATCATATTAAATTCTTGTTATCTTTAATAAGTAGACAAAACTATATATAGGTTATTAGTAGCGTTGACCAAGAAGAAGGTGGCGGATAAAAGAACACGATAATTAGTAGATCAGAACAGGAGACGATCATGCTTGTTCAATATATCTCTTTCAACTTGGATTCCAAGGAAATGAAAGGTTCGGTAACTATTTTTCATACGATCTCCTCTTTTTAAAAAAACAAACAACATACACAGTATAATCCACAAATGGGGTCTCAGGAGGGTGATGTGTATGTGGAGAAACTGTTTCCAATAGACCCTCGTGTCAACTATGATCTTCTCTTATAGATAGACTAAAAAATAAAGCAAAGTTTTTTTTCAGGCGAAATGGTCTACTGGACCCTTGTACTTGTCCGAGTTTTTAAAGTGAACACCCCTACTTAGTCCTTTGTCATCTGTACTCCTTAATTTAGATGACAAAGGACAAGTACAAGGGCCCAGTACACCTAAGATGATCAAAATTGTTCTGTAACAACCAAAGTTTCTTCATAAAATGATGTCGTAAAGGAACTTTCTAAATCTAGAAAATCATTTCCTGCAAGGAAAAATATTGTTAACTTTACCTTGTCATATTCATCGATGGCCCTTTTCTTGTCCTTACAACTAGTCACACGAATAGCCTCATTGATCCATCTTGTCATTCCATCGACAAACTCAGGTTCATCGATCATGTCATTGCGATCTGTATCAAAATCTTGCATCACCTTCTTGACTGAATCATCGCTATTTAGTTGCACTTCATCATATTTGACTGATCGTATTAATTTTTCCAATTCGTTCCGTGTTATGGAATTGTTCCCATCACTATCATACTGATGGAAGATTCTGCAACCATTACAGGCAAAGATGAGGAACAGATAGGTCTAAGATTTTTTTTTTTCTCTTTATTTGGTTGTGTTTGGTATAACAGAAGTCATTTTTCAGGATAGTATATGTCCCATGAGAATGTCATTTTTTTGTGTTTGAGTACTCAAATGTATTTTCTTAGGAAAGTAGCTCTTCGATTTCTGTTACTACCTATGGTTTCATGTAGTTGGACTGTAGTATTTTTTTCGCTATTATCTGTTGTTTTTGTTACTATATAGTGTTTCTTGTACTTTCATTACAGTCCTTTTTAGAATGTTTTTGTCTTGATCCCGGGGTCTATTGGAAATAACCTCTCTAACTCACCTCTGAGGTAGAGAAATGGTCTGCATACACACTACACTGGGTATGTTGTTGTTGTACTTCCCTCACTTATGTGTGTCGGAAGTCAATCCTTTACGATTAACTTAGTCTTTAACTTCATATTACTTTTTACGACCAACACTTAGACATTATTAGTAATCTTTAGTGCTTCAAAGTTTCATAAGAACAGTCTCCCGTTACACTTTTTATGAAGGTATATTTTCTACTCATCAACTAAACACTGGATGACTATGAAAAATGTCTTCCGTCATACCAAACGCAAGTGATCTTTTCTTAGGCGTTTCATCTTATCATGTGGAAGGAACTTACTCTTTTATACGTTCAATGTTGGGAGTTCCATCGTCATTGAGAAAGTGTTCAGCTTCTAATGCTTGGCTTTCCACATGCTTCAAGATTTTTGCCATTAATTGCTCAATTTCAGCTATTTCATCCCTTTGCTTCTTAGTATACTGCTGAACAACCTGTTGA
>NW_025886564.1:0-1697 GCF_002878395.1 Capsicum annuum
ATTAAATAGTAATAGTACAAGTACACTATTTCAGTAAACTTCGCTTCATTTAGTTCAGTTTAGTTTTAGTTTAGGTTTATTCTGTAAAATAAAATTCAATAAAAAATCAATAGAAATAAGAATTAATACAAAATACTAAATAAGAAATAAGAATAAGGAGTCTTTATGTCGCGTTACCGAGGATCTCATTTCAAAAAAATACGACACCTGGGGGCTTTACCAGGACTAACTAATAAAAATCCTAGCACCAAAAATGATCTTAGAAACCAATCGCATTCCAAAAAAAAATCTCAATATCATATTCATCTAGAAGAAAAACAAAAATTGTTTTTTCATTATGGTTTTACAGAATGACAATTACTTAAATACGTTTGTATCGCCAGAAAAGCCAAGGGGTCAACAGGTCAAGTTTTACTACAATTACTTGAAATTCACTTGGATAACATCCTTTTTCGATTGGGTATGGCTTCAACTATTCCCGCAGCCCGTCAATTAGTTAACCATCGACATATTTTAGTTAATGGTCGTATATAGATATACCGAGTTATCGCTGCAAACCCCAAGATAGTATTACGGCAAAGGATGAACAAAAATCTAAAGCTCTGATTCAAATTTCTCTAGATTCATCCCCTCATGAGAAATTACCAAATCATTTGACCCTTCACCCATTCCAATATAAAGGATTAGTCAATCCAATAATAGATAGTAAATGGGTCGGTTTGAAAATAAATGAATTGCTAGTTGTAGAATATTATTCTCGTCAGACTTAAACCTCAGACTAAAACCAAGGGTTCATAAAATTTTCTTCCCTTTAGGTGAAGTAAATTAACCCAAGGTTAAGTAAGATAAATCCGAGTTTGATATGGATTTCCCCCATTTTTGTATCATAGACCAAGGATCCATTTTCATTCCTTGTCTACTCTTTTCTTTCCAGTATTTTGATTATGATTATTTTTTAGTATTCTATTTTATGCGTCAAAGCAATTAGGAATTGAGAATCTATATATTTAGATTAAAGAAGGGTCTAGCTGTTGGAATAATGGTATCCATTGCTATTTGAGCCCTTGTTGTTAGTAAAATTGGTGAATTAAACGAAGGTACAGAGAGAGAGGGATTCGAACCCTCGGTAAACAAAAGCCTACATAGCAGTTCCAATGCTACGCCTTGAACCACTCGGCCATCTCTCCTACAAAATGATTATGACCCCAAAACCAAGTGAATAGCGAGTCAGTCATAACCCATATTCCATTATTACACTAGGTACGACCAATCCATTTTAACTTTAACTGAAAATTTTTCATCAAAGTCAAAGCAAAGAATGATTTTTCTTGCCTTTGAGGCTCCGGGATAAAGATAGAATTTTTCATAAAAATTGTTAAAAAAATTCAATTCATGTGTGCAAAAGCAACGTTCCCTTCTTTTTGTGATATTTTTATAACAGATTAATTCAATGAATTAGAACGAATCAACTGATTGATGGTCTATATCTCTTAGACTATTGTTAATGGCTACTCTTAAATCATTATTCTAATTATATAGATATAGACTATGATTCCATACCAGAAAATTTTTCAAATTCCTTTTCGGTTTTGGAGTTCTCAACAACAAATACCTACCCGTCTATTAGAATAGAAATTAATAAAAAAATTGAGATTTGATTGTATAGTGTATACCCGTTATGTACACAAAATTGTCAG
>NW_025886565.1:0-2556 GCF_002878395.1 Capsicum annuum
AGGGCGGTACAAAGGCTCAAATGGAATAAACTATGGATAATGAAAGGGTAAGAAAAAAAGGCAGAAATTGTTTTAACAAAGAAATACCTAAATCGTAATCCTACGAATAATTACTTTATTTTATTTTGTACACAAATTAAATTTTTTTAGATATCTACATAAAATATGGAATACGCAAAATAGAATCATCACATAATGACACAAATAAATAAAATCAACTCCCTAACAACCCTCTACCTAATAATATAACTGAATTCAATGAAATATTTCAAATATTTTTTTCTTTATCTAGAGTTAATTTTAGAGCCTATATTCTCAAATAAATATATATATATATATATTCTTTTATATAGTGTTTATGAGAGTTACCTAGTATTGTCTTAATGTTAATAGTGCACAAATCTCTCTTAACATCAGCCACCTTCCTTCTCCATCATCGAATGATAGTCTCTGATAGATAGAACATAACAGTGTTATATTTTATCAAGTTAAGATAGAGGATCAGAAGCCTAGTGGACCCATACAGGAGTTCACCATTCCTACTTGGAAGTAGGAAGAAGAGAACATGGACTTCGTGATGGGTTTGCCTCGAACTCGTCATCAGCATAATTCAGTTTGGGTTATTGTAGACAGGATGACCAAGTCAGCTCATTTACTTCTAGTTCATACCTTTTATTCAGCCGAGGATTATACCAAACTCTATATTAGGGAGTTGGTCAGATTACACGGTGTTCCATTATCTATTATTTCAGACAGAGGTACCCAGTTTACCTCTCACTTCTGGAAAGTATTCCAAAAGGGTCTTGGTACCCAAGTCTATCTCAGTACAACCTTTCATCCTCAGATAGATGTTCAAGCAGAAAGGACCATTCAGACTCTTGAAGATATGCTAAGGGCGTGTGCAATTAATTTCAAGGGAAGTTGGGATGACCACTTTCCTTTGATTGAGTTTGCATAAAACAATAACTATCATTCTAGTATTAAAATGGCTCTATTTGAAGCTCTCTATGGCAGGAGGTGTAGATCTCAAATTGGTGGGTTTGAAGTTAGTGAGGCCTCAGTCATAGGTCCTGACTTGGTTTTTGACGCCTTAAAGAAAGTTCAGTTGATCAGAGAGAGACTCTGAGTTGCTCAGAGCCGATAAAAGTCTGATGCTGATGTTTTTAGAAAGGATCTCCAGTTAGAGGTCAATGACTATGTCTATCTCAAGATATCTCTCATAAAAGGAGTGAAGAGGTTTGACATAAAAGGGAAACTCAATCCCCGCTACGTCGGTCCCTTCAGGATACTCAGTCGTTTAGGCAAGGTAGCTTATGAGCTCGAATTGCCTTTAGATTTAGACTCAGTTCATCCGGTTTTCCACGTATCCCTGCTCAAGAAGTGCATAGGTAACCCTGCAGTTGTAGCCCCTATTCAGAGCATTGATGTTTAGAACAGTCTCTCTTATAAAGAGATTCCAGTCAAAATCTTATACTATCAGACTCGTCGATTGAGGAACAAAGAGGTCCCTCTATTTAAGGTTCTTTGACAAAATCAGTCCGTTGAGGGAGCTACTTGGCAAGCAGAAGCAGATATGCATACTAAGTATCCTTACCTTTTCTCCGCCGATTCAGATCAAGCTCAAGGTAATAGTTCGCCTTAAGCTTATTCAATTTCATATTCATGTTCCCATTATAAACATGGTATCTACTACCATTTTATACCCTTTCATGTATTCATGTATCAGTTCAGTTATAAAATTATGCATCAGCTATGTATTCTCATCTTGAGAAACTCAGTTTATCAGAACACCCAGTCACACATTCATGTATCAGTTAGCCATGCATCAGATATGCATGAGTTTAGTATATTTAGCATGTCAGTCATGAAGTCATGTATCAGCCACTCATGTTTAGTTCATGTTCATTTATTATTTTCCCTCTTAGTCAGACTCATTTGAGGATGAATGTTCTCAAGGGGGAGATATTATAATACCTGTGCTTATTCCTAGCTAGAAATCATCTCAAGGATACTAGTACTTGATTTGAAATACAAATCTATTTTTGTACCCATGGTATTTTTGATATTTCTACTTTCTATCACATGGGAAATTGAGTTAGCTTTCTACCGATATCAATTTTGTCCAAATCCGACACTAGACGAGGAAGTTATAAATATTTTACTCAGACTTGACCGAAACGCCCAGGTGCGACGTCCAAGTTGACGGACCGCCAAACAAGTGACAGACCGCCACTTTGACCATTACAGACAAGGCAGTAGGGCCACGTTCTAGAAAAGGATTGACGGATGAGTTGACTGACCATCAAATTTTTGATGGACCGTCATCCAAGACGTCAACTCTTATTCAGTGAACCCCATTTTTGGTCCACGTATGGCAGTCGAAATGATGGTCCATCAAGTTTTTGATGGACCATCAATCGAGTTGTCACACGCCACGTTCAGTTTATTTCTAGGCCATTTTAATAGGGGTATACCACTCGCCTATATATACCTTGATGAGTCCAAATTTAGCTATTTTGCTCATTATTATTTCACAAACAAAAACTAGGGTTTCTC
>NW_025886566.1:0-1047 GCF_002878395.1 Capsicum annuum
TGCACTACCATGACATGTTGATTTGATTGGGAATTTTGGTACCCTACTTTGTGATATTATGTGTTCCTCTGACTAAAACTACAATCCTTGCGACAAACATAGATTTGGGGCTTGGCCATGAGTCAAGAGTAGATTCCATATAGTCCGTAGAATTATGAACTTGTAGGGTACCATCTTGCTTAGAAGTAAAGTAAAAAATTGAGACATGATTGCAAAAAGAATGTTTTGAAGTTCATTAAACTATGCACACGTGTTTTTTTTTACCATATGTTAAATTGATTTATGAAATGCTCTAACTTATGTTGTATAAAAATTATATTATTTTGGATTGATCTTCGTACCATTACCTTTGTATATTAACCTCCTATATTTCAGGTTCTAAGGTCTACTCCCGTGATCCCATTAATCACTAAATTGTGGTCAGAAATTTAAAGTTGGTGAGCCTTCCTTATTTCGAAAGGCTTTCTTTCGTGTGTTGATTTCATTTGATTTTAGTTTATGGTCCAACTGGGTTCTTTGTCCCAGCTTCAGATAGATTATTGTGTACAGTTAGTAGAGACTTCATAGACTTATTATACATGGTTATGGGTTTTCTTATTCACTTATGTCTGCATTGTTAAGTTGAAATAATAGAACTACTAGGTTTCTAGTTTACTTCCGCATTAATATAGTAATTTATTTATGCTTATGATGCCAAGGTAAGGGGTCTCTCAGGCCTTCATGGTTTGGAATTACCATCATGATCAGGGCCTATGTTTGGGTCATGACAAACTTTGTATCAGAGCATAATTCAAAGTCCCAAGGTGTCTACAAAGTGACGTCAGGTAGAGTTTTTTTTATAGGTTTGTAGTACGCTACACTTATAAGGAGGAGCAACTAGGCGTTGAGGAATATTTCTCTTATTCATGTTCTCTAGTGAATCTATTAAATCTATTAAATCCGCGCACCCCCCTACAAATGGTATCAGAGCCCAGCAATTTAAAAAGTACGGAAGAGAAATATATGTTAGAGTTAGAATTAGAATTAGATTCAGAGTTAAAAAATTTA
>NW_025886567.1:0-496 GCF_002878395.1 Capsicum annuum
GAAACTCTACTTCACCAAAACTAATATATCCATGTAGAGGAGTATGGTAGAAAGGAACATGAAGGATATGGAGACTACTACAATACTTGTATGATGGTAGGAAACTTATTTCGGATGAGATTGAAGACAAGGCTTAAGATGGAGAGGAAGCCGAGGTTCAAAATAAAGATGTTGGCCGAGACTTGTTGTTATTGAGTCCCCAGATTCTTCATGATTTTGTGGACTATTTTTTGACTTGTTTGTGGATTGTTTTGAGTAGGTTTCTTTTGAAGTGACCAATTGAACGAGGTGAAGCCGTGAATTTGTGGATAAATTCATTTCAAGAGGGAGAGGATGATACGAGAATAATCTCGAATATGGACTTAGGAGAGTGCGTGTTGGACCCGAGCCTTGGCATGTGCAATTGAAGTGTAAAAAAGGCCCAAAATGCACCCAAATCAGCCCATAAATTACACTAGATGGGTGCCCACTCTTTGAAGGGCCTTTTGGTCATTTT
>NW_025886567.1:596-1722 GCF_002878395.1 Capsicum annuum
AGTTATAAAAGGAACATTGTAGGGTTTTTAGATTTAGTTTTTGATGATATTTGTGGATCTTGAAAGACTAAACAAGACAAGTCCTCTCTCCTTGAGGCACCAAAACCGAAACTAGGATACAACGATAGGGTGGATTCTCTTTTGTTATTGCTTGCTTGGAAACGTTGATGCTAGAGAGGTGCAATCCGATCTTGTGTCACGTAGAGATAGGTTTATTGTTGTGTGTAGTGTTAAAGGTCCAAGAGTGTCCATTCTTGGGTTCTTAAGATTAAACCTTCATGTGGTCTATCTATCTATCCCTTTACTTTCTTGTAATCGTGTTTAGTGTTTGTGTTGCTATTGATAAATCCAATTCTTGTGCCTTGTGTTCATATTGTTCTTTATGTATTCTTGTTTGTTTTGGTGTGAAATACACCTTGCTCACCTTGTATTCTTGTTGTATTTGTGAATCTGAGATAGGTCTCCAATCGGTCCAAGGATCTTAGTGATTTGTGGACTGTTTTGGAGTGTGTTTGTGGACTATTTTTGAGTGATTTCGTGTCTTTCAAGTTTTTATCGTATCACTTAGGCCCTAGAAAGACTTTTCTAGTGTCTTCCAACTTCCAATTGTTTGGAAATAATGTTTGGGTGAAAGTCAAACCGTTGATACTTTTCTCCGTTTCATTTTATTTGACTCATGTTGACTTGATATTATTTTTAAGAAAAATATTTACTAGAGATTTATTTCACTAAACTGTCCTTATAAATTGGACAAGTGAATAAATTGATAAGGTATTTTAGTAAGGGGCAATTAGTCAAATGAAACGAAGGGATTAAATCAAGAACTAATATACTCCATCCAAATACATGACTTCATCTATATAAATAGTAAATCCAGAAATAACATTCAAATAAATTTACTTCCGTCTCGGTATTATTTTAACCAGCAAAAAATGACCCCTAACTTCATATTAATAAATAGTAAACAGCATTCAAATACATTTACTAATTCCATCCCCGTATTATACTAACCATCAACCAAACGACCCCTAACTTCATCTTTATAAATAGGATTTTTGGAAGGGTATTGTACCTCATTATTTGTAATTTTGAATCCCTTAAAAGTCTTTTAGATAGCAATTTCCTG
>NW_025886568.1:0-1314 GCF_002878395.1 Capsicum annuum
AGTGAAGGGTTCTTCAATGGCTTCAGGCTCAAACCCAAAACCAAAAGCCACATAGGGGGTCACATAAGATAAAGTAGACCCAGGATCAAGTAACACATAAACATCACGGGAAAAGATTTGTAATGTACTGGTAACAACATCTAGGGAAACTTCCACCTCTTGGCCGTTGGTCAAAGCATATAACCGGTTGCGACTGTTCTTAGAAGCTGAGGAGGATCCATGAACGCGGGTTAAGGTTTATTCCGCCCGCATTTCCTCCAGCAGAAGGGCAGTCTTTCTGAAGATGTCCCACTTTGCCACAAGTATAACAATTTTTCCCCTCAAAAAAAACACTTCCCTAGGTGATTCCTCCCACAAATCTCATATCATGGATAAGTACGATGTTGTTGGGGCACACTTCCCTGTGACTGAGTATCTAGGGCTGTTGATCTATGAAGACTCTGGAAACTCTAAGATCGTTTGTCTGCTGGTAGTTCGGGCGTCGGGGCACTGGCAGCAGACTGTGCATTACTCCATGACTTCTTTTTTTGCCATCTATTTCCCCAGTTGCCGCTCTGTAGCTGGTTGTGATTCTAATCCATGATTCTGGCTCTTTGTGCTTGCCTGTCTTTGTCTCTTGTTTCTGAATTTTCTTTTTCTTCTCTTCTACCTACTGCATATGAATGGTCAGTCGAGTAAAGTCTAACTCCTTCTTCAACATAGCCCCCTGGCACTCAAGTACCAGGTTATCAGCAAGGCCGGCTATAAATTTCCTCATCCAGGCTCTCATATTACTAGTCAACTCCGGTGCATAGCTGGCTAGTTTATTAAACTTCAAAGTGTACTCGTGGACACTCACACTGCCCTGCTTCAAATTCATAAACTCCTTCGCCTTGGCCTCCCTCAACTCCAGAGGAAAGAATCGATCATGGAAAGCTTCCACAAATTTGCCCCAAACTGTGGGCTCAACACTCTCACCTTTTGCATTCTCCCAGTCAGTATACCACTGATTTACAACATCCTTGAGTTGATAAGTTACCAATTCCACCCCTTCAACCTCATCCACATGCATTAACTTAAAGATCTTATCTATTTCATCCATGAACTCCTGTGGATCTTCCTCTACCTTGGTGCTAATGAACTTAGGTGGGTTCATCTTCATGAAATGTCCGACCCTAGTAGCCTCAGACGTAACAGATACAGACCCAACATCTTTCGATAGTTGAGCCTGGTTAGCTACCAACTGTGTCAGCATATGAATAGACTGTCTGAATTCTGCATTTGAAATATCTCCCTAGGCAGTTGGAGGACGGTTGACATTAGTCCACGAAGCCC
>NW_025886569.1:0-1682 GCF_002878395.1 Capsicum annuum
CTGAGGTAGTGTGGCCTCTTCCTGGCCAACGTGCGATGGATGATCCGAAGGACCATCAAATTTGCAACAGATAATTTTTGAGATCGTCGAATTGAGGCAGTGTATTATTTTGATGACTAATGTGCAACGGATGATTCGACAGACCGTCAGGCTAAGCTACAGACCGCCTCTTCTATCATCCCAAATGTTGTTCAGTAATTTTTGTCAATTTTAAAAGCACATTTTAGTTTTTTCCTACTCTTTTTATTATGTATATCACTGAATAAGCTTTCTATTGATACCAATTATATCAAAATCCAACATTGGAAGAGAAAGTTATGGTCATTTTCCTGAAAGCAGTCGGAACCGCCCAGGTGCGATGGCCGAGTTGACGGGCCATTTCCTAAACCATCACAACTAAGCCAGTAACTCCCTTTTTTTAGCCCAAGTGTGGGGCAAGGACGAGGGAACGTTGAGGGTGCGACGGACCATCACTGGGACTGTCGCACAGAGGAAATTTGGCCTAATCCGGGCCAACGTGCGACGGACGATCCGACACCGTTGTATATGTGATGGACCTTTGCTGTGACTTTCACATCAAGGAAGTGTATTATTTATCTGACTGACGTGTGGCGGACGATCTGATGGACCGTTAGGCTGAGGGACGGACCATCACTTTGCCATCGCAGACCTCATTCAGTTTTTTTAACTCAATTTTAAAAGGACTTTTTGGTCTTTTTTCCACTCTCTTTGTCATGTATAGAATTGAATAAGATTTCCAATGATACCAATTTCATCAAAATTCAATATCGGGCAAGAAAGTTATGGCTGATTTATCGAAAGCAGTCGGAACTACCCAGGTGCGACGGCCGGGTTGACGGACCATCAAGCTTGCGATGGACCATTACCCAGACCATCACAACCAAGGCAATAACTATTTTTTTGGCCCAAGTGTGATGGCCAGGACGACGGACCATCGAGGCTACGACGGGCCATCGCGCTGAGGCAATGTGGGCTCATCCTGGCCAACGTGAGACATATGATCTGGTGGATCATCGGATTTGCGATGGATCATCGTTGATATCATCACATCAAGGAAGTGTATTATTTTGATGGTTGATGTGCAACGGATGATCCGACGAACCGTCAGGCTGAATAACGGACAGTCACTTAGATCGGCGCAGACCCCGTTCAATATTTTTAATTCAATTTAAAAGGGTTTTTTAGCCTTTTTCCCATTCTTTTTATCATGTATATCATTGAATAAGCTTTTTATCGATACCAATTTCATTAAAATCCAACATCAGACAATCCAATGGACCATCTTTCTGAGCGACGGACCGTGACTTGGACCATCGCAAACCCCGTTCAGTATTCTTATGTTGATATTAAAAGAACTTTTTGGTCTTTTCCCACTCTTTTTTTCATCTAGAGCATTGAATAGGCGTTCCATTGATACCACTTTCATCAAAATTCAACATTGGACAAGGAAGATATAGCTGTTTTACTAATAGCAGTTTGAACCACCTAGGTGCGATGGCCAGGTGGATGGACTATCAAGGCTGCAATGGACCATCGCTTGACTATCGATCAGAGGCTGTGTTGCCTCATCCTAGCCAACGTACAATGGATGATTCGATAGACCATCGAATTTATGATGGACCATCGTTGAGACCATCACATCAAGGCTGTGCATTATTTTT
>NW_025886570.1:0-4188 GCF_002878395.1 Capsicum annuum
GTAATACAACTAAATGTATCACATAACTTTAAGATGTATCACAAAAATAAAACATAATTCGCTAAAATGTATCGACTCAAAAAATTATATCTCTGTTTGTCAGATCTCTCAGCTCTGAAATTAAAATTAGTCTAGATTACATAGTTATGCATTACCAAGAAAAGAGTTGTTTTGTTTTGTAAAGTTGTTTACCTTGATAACCCCATTATTGCAATCTATTTTAGTTCTTCAACATCCATATCAACCACAAACAATGTCTCAATATTATCAACTATAGGTACTACAAGTCTGACTGACTTAAAACACCATAACGCTCAATTGCACTAACATCTGCGTCAAAAGTTGTAAGATCCCAAAAAGTCCTAGTAATTTTAGTCCTACATAGCATGCCAAAAGAGGTCCAAGGCTTAAAAACTTTTAGTTAAGTTCTTACATTTAGTCTTATTTTGTCCTCGATATTCCAATAGCATTTTGTCCTCAATATTCCAATAGCATCATTTAAGATCTTTTCTGCCTTAGAGTATCTATTTTTTTAAAATTGATTCATGATCAGGGATGTCAATAGGTTATATTGGGTGTTTTTTTCAAATTTTGGACATCATTTTAGTTGTGTTTGGATTGCCAAAATAGTAAGCCAACGCGATATTGATGCATCGCATTGGTCTCGCGTTGACACTATCGACATGATGTGTCAGTGATCGCATCGATCCCATCGACAGGGTGCATTACCAATTGCATCACAGGACATAATCTGTGTATTAAGTTACAGGTTTGTGGGGGAAAATGAGTTATTTTATACCCAGCTTTACCCACCTATATCACAAAATTAAGGATCCGAAGGGGTAAATATACTCATCTTTTCACAAAATACTCTCAAGAACAAGCCCTAGTTTTTCAAATTCAAGTCCAAGTTTCAAGAATTCACCAATAACTCCCACAAAATCAACAATCAAGGTATGTTAGGTGTTCCTCCTTGGGTCTTCTTCCACCTTTGGAGTTCAAGAATTCTTTTTAAAATTACAAGTTTTCAGATTCATGATTTACATATGTAAATTGGACTGTTTTCATATTTGTATTGGTGTATGGGTTTTAATTCAACATTTAACTAAAAGTTTCATGAGCATAAGATATCATGTATGTTGATTTATGTAATTCCCATGTTAAAACCCTTGAAATTACAAGTTTAAGTTGTAGTCATGATGATTATGTGTTGTTCATTACCATATGCATTAATTATGCTCCCCAAGTGTTTGATAGAATGTCCATGTGAATTGAACAGTGTAATCATGATAGGTTATTATGCGTTCTCATTTATGTACAAGTTCATGACCTCCAAATGTTTGACAAAATATCTTAGTGAATGAATTTTGAACAATTGACTATTGTTATGATTTCAAGATTTCTTATGTTATATTATTGATGCTATCGAGTCCTGGGGGTATTTATTATCCAAAATCTAGTTGTTTACTTAGTTTTAGTAGTTACAGAATAGTCCTAGTATAGGTTAAGAATAGTAGTACTTAGTCAGATAACAACACTCAGTAAACTCAGTCCAATTTAGTCAGTCAACATGATCAGTGTCGGTTAAGTCAAGCCTAGTACAGTCTAGTAATCAATTCAGTATCAATTCAATTAGGAGCAAAATTCATCATCGAGAAAACCCAGGGACGATGGCATTCCTTTCAGCAGAGGGTTTGACCCTTACTAGTAGTCCCTGTATTACAAAACTACGTAGCCGGCATAGGATAAGTAGTCCTCCTTCCAGACTAGGGTTGATGCAATCATATATATAATTCATGAGTCTTTATGTCATATTAGGGTTGACCTAACATTGTTAGTATCCCGTGGCAAGGTGCTAACCCCTTTCAACTGGGGGTAAGTTGGACCCCAAGTTAGTCTATATTGGGGTATGTCAGTTTGATGAACACTTCTATAGTTACAGTTTTAGTCTCAGTATTCAGTAACGAACTCAGTCAGTTCTACAGAGCCATGGATTTCAATTATCAGTTACTCATCCATCATAATTAAGTACCCAGTTTCAGTATAATTTCAGATACATGATGTATATCTACATATGTAGTATTGCATATTCAGTATGTTCAGCAGTTATAGTTTTGCATGTACTCTAATCCAGTTAATTCATGATGTTTATTTAGTCAGTTATTATCTCATCTATATGAACCCATGCATATCATCCTTACATTACTTAGCTTTCCAATACATCCCAAGTACTGACGCATACTCTCTCTTTTGTGCTATGATGTCTCATATCATAGGTTCAGATGCCTAGGGTCCTGACCGTACTTTGTCGCTCAGGAAATTAGTGGCAGATTCAGTAGTGAGTCCTCATCAATTGAGGACATTATTTTATTTCAGCATCTTAACATATTTAGTATGTAAGTAGTCAGGGTTAGTTGGGGACTTTTCCCATCAACTCCACATTCAAAAAGTTAGAGGGTTTCGGAGTAGATTACTTCAGACAGATATTTAGTATTTTTTTAATTTACTATCAATATTCAGTATTTATTTTTTCAGTTTATGAACGTTATGGAATATTCAGCCTAAATTCCACATATATTTTTAGTATTATTATTTATTTGTAATAGCAGATACCAGTCATGGATTAGCTTTTGATCCTTTGGAGTCGTAAGCACCGTGTGATGCTCAGGGTGTAGTCTCGGGACATTACAAACTTGGTATCAGAGCCTAATATTCTAAAGTCACTGTAATACAAATAGAAAAAATCACATAATTTCCATATGTATCACCTTTTTTGTAAATTATACAAAAATAAATCCAAATTAAAGGAACTATAAATATGAATCACAAATTTCAACAAAGAATATGCAACTCAAACCATCTAAAAGTATCACAAACATTAACTTACTAAAATGGAAAACATCTATGCATTGTAATACAACTAAATGTATCACATAAATTTAAGATGTATCACAAAAATAAAACATAATTCGCTAAAATATATCGACTCAAAAAATTATATCTCTGTTTGTCGGATCTCTCAGCTCTGAAATTAAAATTGGGCTTGATTACATAGTTATGCATTACCAATACAAGAGTTGTTTTGTTTTGTAATGTTGTTTACCTTGATAACCCCATTATTGCAATCCATTTTATTTCTTCAACATCCATATCAACCAAAAACAATGTCTCAATATTATCAACTATAGGTACTACAAGTCCGACTGACTTAATAACACCATGACACTCAATTGCACTCTCATATGCGTCAAAAGTTGTAAGATCCCAAAAAGTCCTAGTCATTTTAGTCCTATATAGCATGCCAAAAGAGGTCCTAGACTTAGAAAATTTTGGTTAAGTGCTTACACTTAGTCTCATTTTGTCCTCGATATTCCAATAGCATCATTTAAGATCTTTTCGGCCTTAAATTATCTATTTTTTAAAATTGATTCATGATCAGGGATGTCAATAGGTTATATTGGGTGTTTTTCAAAATTTTGGACATCATTTGAGTTGTGTTTAGATTGCCAAAATAATAAGCTAACGCGATATGAATGCATCGCATTGGCTCTTGAATTGACACTATCGACGTGATGTGTCAGTGATTGCATCGATCCCATCGACACGGTGCATTGCCAATTGCATCACAGGACATAATTTGTGTATTAAGTTACAGGTTTGTGGGAGAAAATTAGTCATTTTGTACCCATCTTTACCCACCTATATCACAAAATTAAGGATCCAAAGGGGTAAATATACTCATCTTTTCACAAAATACTCTCAAGAACAAGCCTTAGTTTTTCAAATTCAAGTCCAAGTTTCTAGAATTCACCAATAACTCCCACAAAATCAACAATCAAGGTATGTTAGGTGTTCATCCTTGGGTCTTCTTCCACCTTTGGAGTTCAAAAATTCTTTTTAAAATTACAAGTTTTCAGATTCATGATTTACATATGTTAATTGGATTATATTCATATTTATGTTGTTGTATGGATTTTAATTCAACATTTAATTATAAGTTTCATGAGCATAAGATAGCATGTATGTTGATTTATGTAATTCTCATGTTAAAACCCTTGAAATTGCAAGTTTAAGTTGTAGTCATGATGATTATGTGTTGTTCATTACCATGTGCATTAATTATGCTCCCCAAGAGTTTGATAGAATGTCCATGTGAATTGAATAGTGTAATCATGATAGGTTATTATG
>NW_025886571.1:0-1004 GCF_002878395.1 Capsicum annuum
TAGTAGATTCAGAGACTCCAACCCTTGCGGCACACTTGGGCTGGGGGCTTGACTGGCGAGTTAATGGCAGATTCCATATAACCCGTGGAATTTCAGAATTGTAGGGTATACCACCTAGCGCAGAAGTAAAGCAAAGAGTGTCACAGAGTTCATATGATTTTACAGAGTCTTTCAAAATGCCCATGTGATTTCTTACTATACAATATGTTTATGAACTATTTTAAATTGCTCGCATATATGTTGAATATAAATTATTATTTTGGATTTGCTCTCCGTACAAGTACATCTGTATTGACCCCCTACCTTCCAGGTTCGAAGGCTCAATCTAGGGGTCCAGCTAAGCAGTAGAGTATTTCAAAGAGAAGTGAACTGTGCAGTGGTGAGTCTTCTTTGTTCCAGAAGGCCTGTTTATTTTAGATTATGTCATTGCATTTGTTTTGGTCTATTGGGGGCCTTGTCCTAGTTTTCAGACAGTTGTCACTTGATTATGTAGTAGAGATTTCGCAGACTGTTCCAGATGTTGTTTAGTGGATTTCGGATTTCATTCCTTATTGTTAAACAGAACCAAGAGTTTTGACCATGTTTTCGTATTAAATTATATTTCCGCTTTTTCTTTTATTATATGAATATTGTGCATGATTACCAGATAGAGTAGGATGTACGGGCCTTCATTGTTCGGGATTTCCGTCACAGCTAGGGCCCCGGTTCGGGTCGTGACAGTTCTATTAATAAGTAGTAACATCAAACGAAAATTCAAAGAGATATGGATTAATTTGTTGTAGTTTTCATATGAAATTTCAACAGCAAGACTTACAAAGTCTTTCTTGACTTCATTTTTGTGTGTTGTAGTTTTCATATGAAATTTCCACAACACTTCATTTTTTTCTGCTCTTTTTTCCTTTTCGTTTGGTACCAAAGAATGCATTTAATTATTTGAAGTTTGATTCGATAATTTAAGACGAAGACTCATTGATTTGGAAGTCTTTCTGATGCTACGCCTTATA
>NW_025886572.1:0-1810 GCF_002878395.1 Capsicum annuum
AGTTGGCCTACATGCGTTTTTGGTCTATTAGGAACAAATATTTCGCCAACTCACCAAAATATTTGACTGACGAATCAACAACTAGATAAAAATTACCATAAGTTGAAGTTCAGTGAGAGTAATTACAGGCGCTATTCAAAACAACAGCATATAAAAATGAAGTTATTTGACAAAAATCAGAAGAATTGATGATCAAAAACACACCTAAACTAACGCCTTTTCCCGAGTTTCTTACTGCAATTTATCCATTATTCCATTTACCTACATAAACTATCACTCCCTTCGCTCGATGTTGAGTTGGCCTATAGGCATCTGTTTTCTATTGCGAACAAATATTTGGCGGACTCAGCAAAATTACCAAAACATTTGACTGAATCAACAACTAGTTGACCCTTTAGGGTGGCTCAGATGATTTGGCTTTGGGACTTCCATAATGGAGGGTCTCAAGTTCGAAAACCCTGCTTGCGGTCGAGCTCGTCACACGGGGCTTGCCTAGTGCGGTTTACCTATCCTGTGTGGTTTGCGATCCATTCTACATGAGCGGGTTGCCCAGCCTACCAAAGGGTCATAAAAAACAACTAGGTAAAAGTTTACCCAAAATTGAACTTCAATTAGAGAATTACAAACGTTTATAAAAAACCAACAACATATCCAGTGAATTCCCACAAGTGAGGTCTGGGGAAGGATAAAGTGTATGTTGTTATGTTTTTAAAAGGTGTGAATGAAAAATGAATAGGTGGTTTTTTTAAAAAAGACACCAAGAGAAAGAATGTAATTTGAATAGGCACCTTTTCGGTTTGGATGGTTCTGACCTTTCCAACGGGTTGTGACTTTTCCAAAGAGTTTCTGAACCATTGCTTCTCTTCGTGAAACAACAACTTGATGGATACAAATATCTGAATTTTTTCTCATGTATAGGTATGAAATTTTGAGGTAAAAACTCTCCTCTTTCTTAAAAAAACTTTAGTGTGATTTATTGATTCATTTTATCCTGGGAGGATATATTCCAAAACCTCGGGTACTTGAGAGGAATAATTTCTTAAGGATACACTGTGAATTCGGTAGACTTGAATCTTCTAATCTTTATCTTTTTTCTAAACGTTTGATTTTGCTATTTTCCAGAAAAATAGTTCGAACTTTATTTTGTTGATGTTCATAAGTTGGGTTTGACTTTTTGTTGAAGTTCAAAGTTGTGAATACAGAGTTGCAATTTCATTTGATTGTTCATATAATTAGTTTGAACCTGTGTTTGAAGTTTTTGTTGTAAAATACAGATTTTACTAAATCCGAAAGATAATATATGCAAATCTTACCACAACCTCGTGGAGGTAGAGAGGTTGTTTCCGAAAGACCCTCGGCTCAAGTGCAGCAATTCCAAGTGCAAAGGAGAAGGAAACAGCAAAGACAATATAGCAACTAACAACGGAAACAACGCAAAGTCTACAAGAAAGAACAAGAACAACAACAAAATAATGCGATAATCAAAACAGACTATGATAATGTCACGACCCGAACCGGGGCTCTGGCCATGACGAGCATTCCGAACCATGAAGGCCCGAAACACCCCTATTTGTCTGATAATCATGCACAAAACTCATATGATAAAAGAAATGTGGAAGATAAACAATATTACGAAAATATGGTCAAGAATCATATGAAATCAATAACGGGAAATAATGTTCCACAATCTCAACACAACATCTCTATAACGTCTGCGAAATCTCTACTATATGACTGAAACAAATATCTATCTGAAAAATGGGACAAGGCCCCCAGTAGATCCAAAACTAATAAATGATAAATGAAACTG
>NW_025886573.1:0-1466 GCF_002878395.1 Capsicum annuum
AAATATACAAGTAACATCTATGATAATTAACATGCCAACTAATCGATTTATTGCTTCCTCCATCCGATAATTTTTGTTCATTATTAATTTAACACATGTGTTCAAAAATAATATTTACTCTGCGCAATTATATTTGTTCATTATATTAAAAATAGATATCCAACAATACTTATTTAGTTGGAAAATCAATTAATAATCTATCATTTCTACCTATTTCATCCTTGTTATGAAATACTATTCATCACTCAGTGCATTTCTTAAAACATTAATTTATTATTATATTCAAGAGGTGATATAGTAAAATTATCAATAGTATTTAGGAAAAGGACACTGTATAACACTTTTTAAAACAAATAGCTCAAGTTTGAAAATTTTTCAAAAAGTGGTCAATCGGATATACTATTTCCGCTTTATAGTCATTTCCTAATTTGGGTCATTTTGGCCTATGTAGTCCATATACAATTCATATACAATACTGATACAGTTTATACACTATACTGATACAGTATTCAACTTAGGCAATTCGACCCTTTTAAAAATATTTCAATTTTTTTTTGATATAAATTTTTTAACTGATAAAATATTCTGCATTTTTTTATTGTTAATAAATAATAATGAAATTATATAAAAATAATATAACTATTAAATAGAATATGTATCTATATAAAATATATGTATAGAAATTGTATAGTTTTATCAAATATGTATATGTATAAAATATATATAAAAAAATATATAGAAAGTGTATAAAAATCATATAATTGTTGTATAAAACGTGTAAAAAAAAGTACAGTTATTGTATAAATTGTGTATCAAAACTGTATAATTTTCGTATAGAATATTTATATGTATAAGATTTGTATAGAAACTATACAAAAGGTGTATAGAAACGGTATAGAACACAGAAAGTAAATTGAAATAGCTAAAAAGTGGAATCTAAATCTCATGACCATTTTCATGAAATAGTTTAATTTGACGTGTCGTTTCTGTCCTTTCCCCTATTATTTATTGTTTCTTAACATGAGTGTCAAGTCAATAGTGGATAAGTATTATTGTATGGAGAAAATAAATAATAGAAATAAAATTTTATTATATTATCCTTTTAATATAATAAATTTAATATTTTGAAAAATATATTGAGTGATGAATAGTATTTTAATAGAAAGAAACTGAACAAATATTATTGGACATCTATCTTTAGTATTATTAAAGATAAGGAGTAATCTTTAATTTACAGACTTTTCATGCCTAATCATTCTCATAAAATATTCAAACATCTATAATAAATAACATGAACATAACCACTAGTCTTTGTCGCGTCGAACATGGTCTAATCATTCTCATATAATATACTACTCAGTTTAGTCCATATTAACAGCTACAGCTATCAATTGTTATTTGGGCTAGCTTAGATAGATTTTCTAGTTTGACGGGTCAGATTGAGCTGATCTATCAATATGATAAAT
>NW_025886574.1:0-4986 GCF_002878395.1 Capsicum annuum
GTTATATAGTTAGTATTGTTCATGCATATGAACCTATGCATTTTAGCCTACTTTACTAAGCATACTAGTACATTCAAAGTACTGATGTATGCTTTTCTTTGTGCTATGATGTCTTATATTATAGGTTCAGACGCACGGACTCCAGAGTACCCTTAGCAGTACAGATTCTTAGCTTTCAGAGTAGTAGTGAGTCCTTATAGTTCAAGGACATACTTATTATTTACAGTACTTCAGTTTTATTTCAGTAAATAGAGTTATTTAGGGGTTTGTCCCATGAACTCCACAGTTCAGATAGTTTGAGGCTTTTTCAGACTAGAGTATATTCAGACAGTTGTTCAGTTTTTTAGTAAGCATATTCAGTTTTGGTATTTTGATACCGCATTCAGATTTGTTTATAGATTTAAACCTTATGGCATATGTTTCTGCCTATTTCTACAATTATTAGAGTATTTATTACATAATTATTGCAGTAGGTACCAGTCATGGGTTAGATTGTGGTCCTTCGAGATTATGAGCACCGTGTAGTGTCTAGGGTACAGATCGGGGCATTACAAACTTGGTTTCAGAGGCTAAGGTTCAATAGAGTCCTAGAAAGTCTGAAAACCGCATCTAGTAGAGTCTTATGCATGGGTGTGTTGTACGCCACATTTATGGACAAAAGGCTACGAGATATTTTAGGAAAAGTTTCCCTTTTTGCAGTATTTATGTCATGTGAGTGAGCATAAGCTCCAGTTACACTCTCTTTAAAATCCTAGCTTCTCTTCTATTTATAGAATATGCCTCCAAAAAGGGCTCAGGGAAGAGGAATGGGAGATCAGTCATCCTCTCAACCCATCCATCTAGATCCTTTGGGTGAGCATGTCTCCCATGCAGGATTCAGAGCAGCCTTTACCACCCTAGCTTATTCTGTGGCATCCTAGAATGAACGTCCAGCTATGGTTTCAGCCAACCCAGTGGCCAATACTATTGCTTTCAAGATTCGAGACTTTACCTGAATAAACCCTCCATTATTTACCGGGGCTAAGTCAGATGAGGACCCTTAGGAATTTCTTGACCAGGTTCAGAAAGTCATAGATATCATGGGAGTAAATTCCAGTGAGAGTGATGAGTTAGCTACCTATCAGCTACAAGATGTAGCACATACGTGGTTTAAGCAGTGGAAGATAGACAAGTTGTAGATGTAGAGCCCATAGAGTGGGAAGAGTTTGCTATAGCCTTCTTAGATAGATTATTTCCCTTAGACCTGAAAGAAGCCAAGGTGTTAGAGTTCATCAAGCTCAGGAAAGGCTGTATGAGTGTGAAAGAGTATTCCCTCATGTTCACTCAGTTAGCCAGGTATGCTCCCCATGTAGTAGCAGACAATAGATCCATAATGAGCAAGTTTGTCTCTAGGATATCGGGTAAAGTGGTTAAGGAGTGTTGGACTGTGATGTTGATTAAGGAGATGGGCATATCTAGGCTAATGGTCTATGCTTAACAAATTAAGGAATAGAAACTTAAGAAGAAGGAGAGAGAAAATAAGAGAGCCAGAATGGGTAGCTTTAGTTTTACCCAGCCAAGGTGAGAGGATGGTAACTGTTTTCGATTTAGTCTTAAGTTTTTAACCCTAGTTCCATCTTCAGCTAGTAGACCAGTACAAGGGTTCATGAATAACATTCATGATGGGGCGCCAGGCTCCAAAACCCAGAGTAGTGCAAGTGGTATTCATACTAATCCGCTTTACGAATAATGTTGTAAGAATCATAAGGATATGTGTAGAGCCGGCAGTGATGTGTGTTTTGAATGGGCGAGTTGGGTCACAGAGTTTGAGACTGTCCTAAGGCTAGCTTATGAAGTTAGCATAGTCATCCTTCAGCTCAGTTCGGTCACCCAAATTAGCAAAGTGCCACTCCCAGTGCTGCTAGTGGGCATCACCCAAATAGGCTTTATGCACTTCAGTCAGACAAGATCGGGAAAGTTCTCCTGATGCGGTCATTGGTATGTTACACACCTCCCATTTATATATTTATGTCTCCTCAGATCTAGGAGCTACTCTATCTTTTGTAACTCCTTGTATAGCAGTTAACTTTAAGGTCAGATCAGAAATTAACAAAACCTTTCTCAGCCTCCACCCTAGTGGGTCAGTCTATCATAGTCTGGGGGTATACAGGAACTGTCCGATTATGATATCTTAGGAAGTCAGGCTTCCATATTTCAGTAGTAATATTAGTATGTGCAGAAAAGTAATGGGTAGGAATGATGCCCAACCCATCTTTACCTCAGTTCAAAGCTGGAACTTCCGTCGTCACGATACCTATGCATGCTTTACTTCTCAGCTCCATGAACACAACTTATATTCACACACTTCCATAAAGTCGTGTGTATTTCCAGTTCCTAGTATTAGGAGCTCCAGTTCACTCAGCAGTATGAATTATATTTTGTGAAATCATGAACTCCAAACTCAGGTCATGCAGCTCATGACTTCTGCACTCAAGCCTTTATATAGCTAGATATATATATGTATATATACATATAAACTCAAGGTCATCTCAAAGCATAACCTATACCATCTTATTCGCATTTAAATACCTCATTACAACACTATAAGGATTTAATACTATTATGCTTATAGTTTCTAATCCACATGGCTAGACATGAAATAATAGTGCATAATAATTCAATCATAAGATTGGAGAGGCCGAAGACATACCTCAAATCCTGATACCAGATCAATGACCAATCTGTCATAAGCTAACTATAATAATGATCATAATAATGATAACAACAATATCAATAATAGCGTGAATAACCGGATACTTCGGCCAACCAAATACCTAGTCGAGCCTATGCGTACCCCCACCGCCCCAGGCTTGAAAGGTCCAATCAACATACAACAACACAAGGTATATTCTTTACTCATATATATGCAACCGTCCCATACCGGCTAATAAATATAGGTGCATACTGGTAATAGGTGATGAACATGCATGAATGAATTCAAAGTACACAATCAATATCATAACTCATCATAACTGTCCTCATCAGGACTATCATCATCGTAATCAACCTCCGTTCTCATCGGGTATCAATATCATCTTAATAGTATTCTCCAGACTCAAACCAGATATCAATTCTTCACAATATCTTCCATCCTTGCAGGGTATCAATATCATCTCACTAGTATCCTCCAAACTCAAACCGGGTATCAATATCATCATAATATTCTCCGTCCTTATCGGGTATCAATATATTATCACAATATCCTTCGGCCTTTTTGGGTATCAATATATCATTATAGCTATTAACATATAAATATAGGCATATAATAAATGCACTGACGTAAGCCAATATACTTATAACCTTAAAGATATATATCTTCTCAATGCATCCCAACTACTCGTTATTAGCTAACCAATGCTTATGATTATTAAAGCGCTAATTCGCTATTCATCACAGGACCATAATCACTATTTATCCACTATTCAGTATTATCAGCTAATTATCATATATCTATTAATCATCATTAGCAAACAATTTACCAATTATCATCTAACCATCTTTTATTAACCAACACCAATCATTAACTAACTATTATTTACCAACTAATCCTTGTTATTCAATTAATCCTCATTATTAGCTCGTCAACATTATTAACTCGGTATTAATCTTTATCTAGGCATCGTTATTAACTAGGCATCATTATCACTAATTTCCTTTATCATCTAGCAATATTAAGTGACATTATCCTTACTTAACAACTAATCAACATCACAACTTTGTTATCAATAGCAACTAAACATTATCATAGATAAACCCATTTTCATGGCCACATATCGACTCTAATCGTTAGCTACCTTAGTTTAACTAAGCGAGGTTCATTAACTAGTACATTAGATTTTTAGCCATCAAGTACTATAGCCACCTAAAATACATCTAGCTACCACTTAGCTTAACCCTCAATTGAGAAAAAACAATCATCAGATTGTATTTTAACTAGAATTACATCAATTACCGATATAATAATCATGAATGTACCAAATCTATGCATGCCATCACCAATATTCAAGCAGTGGAATAGTAAGTATCATACCGCATTGTAATACCCCATACTTCTACCTAGCTTAAAATTATCCCAAAAATGTTAAAAACTAGTTTCAAAGATGAATCCACTTTTATACATGTGGTATTTTCAATTGATACCAAATTTGCCCAAATCTAATACCCGGGCAAAGAGTTAGAGCCATTTTAGTAAGATAGTGTGCCACCTGAGCCATCAACACATCGCGAAGCCAGCCAAAATGGCAATTGTCAAAATCCAGTGAGCCTCCACGATTATGGCGTATCGCACTAAGGCTCATATTTAAAGTTGTCAAATTCTAGTGACAAGACATGATAGCACCACATCACTGTAACACCCTAACTTAGGAAGAAGTCCCACATCGACAAAATACAGGAGGGATACTGGGTATATAAGTGAGAAGGCCTTACTCCCTAGTAATGCGTTTTAAAGTAGTGTGGGCCTGGGCCTAGAGCGAACAATATCATTAATGAGTTGGGATATGATAGGGATATCTCAGGCCTATGTGGTTCAGGATACCCATCGCGGCTAGGACCTCGGGTCGGGTCATGACAGAATAGTATCAAAGCCACTCTTATGTCGTCCCTGTCGATGTGGACCAGAGTTTAAACTGAGTGTAGGCAAATCCCGATAAGGCAGGGCAAACCTCAATCCTGAGTGAAGGCAAATCCCATTCAGTGGGGCAAACCTCAGTGAGGATGCTGAGTCCGTAAGGGGAGTGTATGTAACACCCCAACTTAGAAAGGAGTCCCACATCGGCAAAATACAGGAGGGATACTAGGTAGGGCAAACCTCAGCGAGTACGCTGAGTCCGTAAGGGGGTATATGTAACACCCCAACTTAGAAAGGAGTCCCATATCAGCAAAACACAGAAGGGATACTAGGTATATAAGTGAGAAAGACTTACTCCCTAGTGATGCATTTTAAAG
>NW_025886575.1:0-1107 GCF_002878395.1 Capsicum annuum
CCTGGATGTATTTGTGATAGTTTTTATAGATGATATTCTTGTTTATTCTAGATCAGAAGAGGACCATGCCAGTCACTTACGACAGATATTGCAGACTCTTCGTAATTGTAAGCTTTATGCAAAGTTCTCTAAATGTGAGTTTTGGTTAAAGTCAGTGGGATTTTTGGGTCATATTGTATCTAGTGAAGGAATAAAGGTTGATGCTCAAAAGATAGAAGCTGTGAAGAACTGGCCAAGGCCCACAACGCCTGCGGAGATTCGCCGTTTTCTCGGCTTGGCCGGTTATTATAGAAGGTTTGTTAAAGACTTTTCTTCCATTTCAGCACCCTTAACCAAGCTAACCCATAAAGCATCCAAATTTCAATGGAATGATGCCTGTGAGAAGAGTTTTCAAGATTTAAAGAACAAGTTGATTTCTACACCCGTGTTGGTACTTCCAGAAGGCACCGAAGGGTATACAGTGTATTATGATACTTCCAGAATTAGTTTAGGATGTGTATTGATGGAGCATGGTAAGGTAATAGCATATGCCTCTAGACAATTGCGGCCACATGAGAAAAATTATCCTACACACGATCTTGAGCTGGCAGCAGTTATTTTTGCTTTAAAGATATGGCGCCACTACTTATATGGGGTTCATGCTGATATATATACTGACCATAAGAGCTTGCAATATATTTTTAATCAGAAGGATCTAAATTTAAGGCAGCGGAGATGGCTTGAACTATTAAAGGACTACGATGTTGATATCTTGTACCATCTAGGGAAAGCAAATGTGGTAGCTGATGCGTTAAGTCGTAAGGCTATGATGGCACCTATATAAAGGCAAGGGATGGTTAAAGATCTTCACCGGTTAGCTAGTTTGGGAGTTCGCCTTCTTGTAACTCCGAATAAAGAGCTTATCGTACATAATGCTGCGGAATCTTTATTAGTAGTTGAAGTGAAAGAGAAGCAATATGCGGATCCTATTTTATTACAGCTTAAGGAGAACGTTCAGAGTGGTGCGACCAAGGCATTTGAGCTTACGCGAGAAGGAGTACTTCAGTGCCAAAATCGATTGTGTGTGCCGGATGTAGATGGGCTAAGAAAGAAGATTATGATAGAGGC
>NW_025886576.1:0-2056 GCF_002878395.1 Capsicum annuum
TGGGGTATCAGGAGTGGTTAAGGAGTGCAGGACTACGATGTTGATTAAATAAATGGATATATCTAGGTTTATGGTCCATGCTCAACAAATTAAAGAGCAGAAGCTTAAGAAGAAGAGAGAGAGAATAAGAAAGCAAGAACAGGTAGATATAGTTTTTCTCAGCCAGGGTCGTAGGGCGGTAACTATTCTCAGTATAGTCAGAAGTTTTCAGTCCCAATTCCATCCTCACCTAGTGTGCTAGTACCAAAGTTCAGAAATGACCATAGGGATGGGGCACCAGGCCCCAAAGCCCAGGGTAGTGAGAGCAGGAGTTTTACTAATCTGCTTTGCGAAGAGTATGGTAAGTATCATAAGGGGGTGTGTAGAGCCAGCAGTGATGTGTGTTTTAGATGTGGTGAGTAAGGTCATAAGGTTCAAGACTGTCCTAAACCCGACCCTCAAAGTTAGCACGGTCGTCCTTCAACCTATTTTGGTTGCTTGAATCAACAAGGTGCGAATTCCAGTGCCATTCAGTGGGAAACACCCAAATAAACTCTATGTTCTTCAGTCCCGACAGAATCAGGAAAATCCTCCTGATACAGCCATTGGTATATTACCGATCTCTTATTTACATGTTCACATTTCTTCAGATTCAGGAGCTTCTTTTTCTTTTGTAACTCTTTACATAGCAGTCAACTTTAAGGCCAGACCGAATATTAACAGGACCTTTCTCAGTCTCCACCCACTGGGTCAACCTATCATAGCTCGACAGGTATACATGGATTATCCGGTTATGATATCTCAGAAAGTTAGGCCTTCAGGTTCTAATAGTAATACCAATATGTATAGGAAATCCATAAGGGAAGATGATTCCCGACCCATTCCTACCTTAGTGCAAAGTTTTGTACTTTAACCATCTCGATACTTATGCATGCTTTACGTTTCAATCCCATGAATATAGCTTATATCCACACATTTTTCATAGAACAATGTGTGTTTTAAGTTTCTAGTATGAGGAGTTATAGTTGACCCAGTATTACGAATCATGTCCCATGAACACAGAAATTCCAGGCTCAGGTCATGCAGCTCCTGACTCATGCCCCACTCCTACTGATCAACCAAACTTAGATTATGTCATGTATACTCTTAGTTTAGATCTCTCAGTGAATCCATGGTGTTGATGCTCTATCTCCATGGTGTTGATGCTCTATCCCTCAGGCCTTAGTTACAGCGTTAATTTCATAATCAATATCCAATAAAGGACTCAGATAGTCCTATAGGACAATGGCTTTCAGTTATCAGTTACTTAGCCATCAGAATTTAGTACTTTAGTACCAATCTAAATCTCGGTTATTAGAAACTAGCATTCAATTTTAGTTACAGTCTTAGTTACGGTTACAGTCTAGATTACCGTCTTAGCTACAATCTCAGTCCCATTTCTAGCCCAGTAATCAGTTCAGTAACTCAGTTTAGTTGTAGGATTTCCCGACCATAGCATATGGCTATCAGTTACTTAGTTATTAGTATTTCAGTACCCCAGTTTACAGAATGTTTCTGAAATATGTTAGACATTTGATCTTCTGTTCTTAAGGTAATACAGTTTTCACTCACTCATGCACAGTTACCTTATGTTACCCAGTCAATCATTACCTTCTATACATTATACTCTACAGTTTCAGTCCAGCTGTTCAAACTAAGTTCAGTTAAGACTTGTAGAGCCAGTTTTCAGTTATCAGTCCTTCAGTTAATTAGATGAGCAGTATATTTAAGCAGTAGTGCTCAATACCTATGTGCGTGTTTTTAGTAGTCTCGAGTGATGTGTTGTACAATGGTGGAGAGTATAATTGAAAGATTGTTGGAGAATTACTTCAATCAAGTATAAGTTTTTAGTATGAGTTAGTTTAAGCAGCCAGTAATTTAGTTAAGCAGTCAGGCAAACAAGTTCGGATGATGTGGTTTCCCTTGGTTCCATCTAGTCACACTATCTGGAGTCCCACGAATGTTATCATTCTAAGATGGACCAACCAGGCAGTTGCGTGCTCATCTTAGTTCATGTATCACGTCTTAGTTTCAGATC
>NW_025886577.1:0-1038 GCF_002878395.1 Capsicum annuum
CAGACCACTTAGACCTAAGTTTACCTGGAAAGAGCTTAAGTCTAGAGTTGAAGAGTACTACCCAATTGACTTTCTAAAAATCTTGCTTTCCAATCCTCCGATCACGGTATTTCTTCATTATTTTCTTGTACAAGTTTGCTCTTTCATAAGCCCCAAGATAGAATTCATCCATCTCATTTAGCTGCCCCAGTATTAGCTTCGCTGCCTCCTTTCAATTCAGATTTAACCTCTTGAGTGCCCATAAAGCCTTTTGTTCTAGCTCAATCAACAAATGGCGTGCTTTTCCATAGACCAGCTTATACATCAACGTCCTAATACCCTAGACGTTGAACAATTCGACCTCTAGTATATTTGTCATGGGTATCTCATGGAGCTTTGAAATAGAGCCCTGCCTCTGACACTGGTCATATCACTTCACAAATTCGTATGCATCTTTAAATAGGGTGGGCCAATAATAGCTACTTTGAAGCACCTTTCTTGCAGTACGATCACCTGCATGGTGTCCCATAACTAGGAAAGCATGACGGGCTTCAAGAATATTCAACATATCAACTTTTGGGACATATCTTCTGATAATATTATCCGCATAATGCCTGAATAGATATGGCTCATCCCAGAAGTACCTTTTGGCATCATGGAGGAATTTTCTTTTTTGATGAAAGAAAAGATCTTCAGGAATAAGATCGCTTACCACATAGTTGGCAAAGTCCGTGCACCAAGGCACCCTGTCAAGCACAGTAGCAAGGATTTGCTCATCAGGGAATGCATCGTCAATTTCACATTTATCTGTGACTGCCTAATTTCCCTCCAGCTTGGAAAGGTGGTCTGCGACTTGATTTTCACATCCTTTCTTGTCTTTGACCTCAAAGTCAAACTCTTCCAGAAGCAACACCCATCTAATTAGCCTTAGGTTAGCATCCTTCTTTGCCATCAAATATCTCAAGGCAGCGTGGTCTGTATGAACCACCACCTTGGTTCCCAACAAGTAAGCACAAAACTTCTCAAATGCCTAGACAACCACGAGAAGTTCCTGCTCAG
>NW_025886578.1:0-3382 GCF_002878395.1 Capsicum annuum
ATTCAATGCTTATTCTATTAAGAGCATATCATCTCCGGGTATCGTTATACCCAAACTTGCAAGTCATTTTTAGCATACCACATCATATCCGCCCTTTTCATTCAAAAACATACATATGACCACCCAGAGATTTTATCAAATCATAAGAGAGTTCTTATATCAAAAACATGTGCAAACTCATGTAAACACACTCTCTTTTAAAGACTTAAACATGCAGTAGCCAATTCACTCATTAATCACATGCAGTTTCTTCATTAGGAAACCATAGCATTTAGAATAAAAATCACCTCTATGAAAAACACATGAAATAACCATCCATAACAAGTGAAGAAGAATTTAAACTCAAGAATCATCTTCATTCATAAAAACAATCCCAACATTGTTTATAAGTAAATTTCATGATAAAATTAGGGCTTATACTTCATAATATCAAACCCAATTCACAATGCATACCATGCAAAGACCATAAATTTTATCATGGATAAGGAAATTTCACAAGTCACATTCATAAATCACTTTTCGAACTCAAATCATGTATGCACAAGATTATAAATCAAGTTTATGAAAACCCCCCATCATAATTACGTACTTTCATAAAAACGGGTTTATGATGCTTTGTCTTTAAATGATTTCCAAAACTCCTTTATATATATGTACATATATATCTTTATAACTTGTTAAAATCATAAAATATATGGACTTGAGATTTAGGATAGTCCCACGTACCTAAGCTTCTTGATTTGGAGAAGAAAGCTTAAATTCCTTGGATTCTTGGGGAAAAGGATTTTGGATTTTGTTCTTGAGGAAAAAGAAGGGTTTTCTCTTGAGAGGATTCATAAGTAAAAGGGAAAATAATGCTCCTTAGGAGCACCAATTCATGTTTATGGATGAGTTGTGTGAAAAAAAATGACCCAAATACCCTTAAAAAGACAAGAGACAAAACCCGAAAAAAAGGGTAAGGGGTGATGCAGGCCTTAGAGCAGCGGACTACCCCCGGCGATGCCCACCTTAGAGTGGGAGACTAGATCGGGCGACGCCCACTTTAGAGAGGCGGATTTTAGTGGGTGACGCGGGCCTTCCCTGGTAGTGCTACTTCTTTCATTTTCCAAACATGCCCCTACAGTTGTCTGAAAGTTCTTATACTCACTTGATATGTACTTTTTACCCCCTGATGTGCTAGATTTTTGTAGCACATTTAGGACTTTTTAACTTGAAATAATTGTAAGTTCTTAAGTAATTATTGGTGTTTTTGATGTTATTTCTTAAAATTTTGTAGGAAAGTCAATATGTATGGAAATAAATAACAATGGAGTAGGAGAGCTAAAATATGAGCAAAAAGAGCTAAAAACATGGCTGACGACAACCGTGATAAGTCGTCAGCCTTGTGATAGACTATCAGCATTGGCGTCAGCCTTAACCAGAGAGTTGCAGTCTGAGAAGCAATTCTGACGACATTGGTGATGTGGCATCAAATTTGTAATAAAGCATCAAGAATGGCGTCAACCTTAAGTAGAAAATCAGCAATAGGACAAGACATCTGACGACGTTGGTGATATACCGTCAGATCCTTGATGCAGCGTTAGAGCGTCAGATTCATCGTCAGTCATAGACAGAACTTAAAGACAACTGGAGCTAATCTGACGCCATTCGAGATAAGGCGTCAGACCTTGACGTAGCGTCAGCCAGGGTGTCACCAATTTTGAGAATTTTATTAATTTTGTTATTTTATTTCCTTAATTAGGCTTTAGTATAAATGGCATATTTTAGAGTTTTATTTGGGGGGGGGGGGGGGAGGAGAGAAAGCTCTCATTGAGGGTTCCTAATATTCTTGGAAACATCTTCCATTTGAAGATTGATTGTGGGTATGATTTATTAATTATTCTTGATTATTAATTCAATACATATTGTTGATCTTTGTACCATGAATAGCTAATTTTCTTTACTTGAGTTATGGGAACCTTGATGTGAATACTAATTTTGGTTGTGAATCTAATGTATGTCCATAAGAAATTGATGTTGGATAAACCTTTCTTTATTTTAATGATCTTTTTTGGCTGCAACTTAATAGAGTCAGCACTACAAACATCACTTGTCTGAGAGGAAAGTGTTTTTTAGGTTAATTCAATGAAACAATCACTTGTCCGAGAGGAAAGTGTTTGTCGAGAAATGTAACAATCTCTCTTAGTTGCAACTTGAAAGGTGAGCCCAAGAACATCACTTGTCTGAGAGGAAAGTGTGTGTGGGAAAAGAAAGAGTTTACATGAACTCGAAAGATTTTAATCTTTACTTTAATCTTTAGTTTAATGGAAAATGACTTAACCGGATTTGCCTACATGAGAACATAGAGAACATAGTTGAATAGCAAACATATCCTTTAAGTTCGAGAGAATTAACGGATACACTACCTACTGAGGTCGAGAGATGAATGGGTAAATAATAGGCTTCAACTCTTCTTGCAATTGAAGTGTCAATTGGGACTCTAAAGTGATTTGCAACCCAACCTATGTAAGTATCTTGGTAACCATAACTCTAGTGTCCCATAACATTGTTAAATCGAAGTGTTTATCAACTTTTGTTTAACCATTTAAAACCCCCAAATTTTATCTTTTTCTATCATTTGTTTAAATTCAACTTGTAGCTGTAGTTTTAAATTAGTTTGATCTCCAGTCACATTGTTCCTCGTGGATTCGACCCCGACTCCTAAGTTGGGTAAATATATTGACGAAGACTGTCTTGTACTTATTTGAGGTGTAAGTTGAGCGTTATCACCCCCTAATCACGAATCAACTTAAAAACCAACATTTCGTGGTTGAGAAGGTCGATTTAAAAATTCATAATGTATAGGGGTCTTGAAAGTAACTAAGTCCTCAACACTTAGTGAAATTTTCAAGTCTTGGACCCCTTAAACATTTAACTGAGAACTAAAATGAGCTAAGACTTTTATGTAGTATTACAATATCTCCCCCTTGGGGACATTTGTCCTCGAATGAGACTGGTTTAGGCTGAGACTACTGAGGAAACTAAGGTCGTATACTAAACATGCATGATTGGAAACATGATTACATACCGAGTCTGAAACATGATACATGAACTAAAATATAAATCAGGAGATTAGAGTTTACACACGTAGGAACGATAGTTCGATTTCTTGCTCGAAAATGCCGGGTGTTACAAATTCCTTCTCCTTCTTCAACTTAACATTTATTCTCGTTGTCTTCCAAGCTTAAACCATACCAAATCTCAAACAAAATAAGATTTTTATTAAAAATTAAAATATTTTTTTAAAATGATAAGTGGAGCAAGTATCAATAAATTAACAAATAACTCACAAAATTTTTTAGTGGTTTCAATAGAACACTTCATTACCAATTTAACATATAGT
>NW_025886579.1:0-3819 GCF_002878395.1 Capsicum annuum
AAATTTTTTAATACTTAAATAACTTATAGTAATTAATTAGGGGTAATCTAGTAAAATTACGGTTGAAGCAACTGAAGCAAGCAGCACAAACAACCACGTCTTAAAGTTAATTTAGCATTTTTTTGTTAATTTTATATTTTTTATTAAATATAATAATATTTTTAATACTCAAATAACTTATAGTAATTAATTTGTAGTAATATAGTAAAATTACGATTGAAGCATGCAACACAAGTAGGCATGTCGATTATTTTATATTTTTATTTGATATCACAATTTTTTAATACTTAAATAACTTATAGTAATTAATTAGGGATAATATAGTAAAATTACAGTTGAAGCAGCTGAAGCAAGCAGCGACACTTATTATATATAGTAATATCACAAATTTTTTAATACTTAAATAATTTATAGTAATTAATTAGGGATAATATAGTAAAATTACGGTTGAAACAGCTGAAGCAAACAGCGACATGCCTGCTTATTGATACTTATTATATATAGTAAAGAATTATCGCTATTTATGTATTTAAATAAATAAAAGTGTATTTTCACAAAAACAAAGACTAACATAATAAGACAAAAACAAAATCCAAGCACCACCCAATTTGCACATAATGCATTTCTATTTTTTTAATCCTCTGTTTCCCGTTAAAATATTATATTTTTTAAATATATTATTTGGAAAACATACAAACAAATAAGTTAACGAAAATTATTTCTGTGGCTTAGGTTAAGTACCAAAGTAGACCACCCAAAGTGACCTATTACATCAAAGACACCTCAAGGTATAATTTGGTTCATTTAATATATATATATATATATATATATACAAGATATGCACGGCCGTGCTAGCACGGGCCCAATATATATTTTTTTATTTTAATTTATGTGATGTAAATAGAATTTAGATAATTAATCATTAAAATAATTTAAGTTTTTAATTATTATGGTTTATAATATTTCTTTTCCTATTTCAATTTAAGTGATAATGATTTAATTTCAAGATCCAACCAAATATTTTATATATTTAAATTTTTAAAATTGTTAATTATCTAATTTATAATTTTCTTACATAATTTTTCAATAAGATGTGACTACTCTCTTCATCCCAATTTATGCGACACTGATAAAATTTTGGCAATCAATTAATTTTTTAAATATTTTTCTTAATTATTGTTATTTACAGTAATTTTTATTTCATTTTCAAATAATATATGTTGCTTTATATCTTTCTCTGTCCCGCCTCAATTTATATGGCACTAATATAATTTTGATAGTCAATCAAATTTTTTATGTTGACATATAATGTTATTCCTAATTTTCTATTATATAAATGACTTATAATAAGGGGTGGTATAGTAAAATCATCGTATGAAGGACTACAATTTAATTTAAAACATCAAAAATTAATTTTGCATTTTATATCTATTTTATGTTTTTATTAAATATTATTTATTTTCTTAATACCTGGATGACTCATAATAATTAATTAAGAGTGATTGATTATGTTACTCCTATAAAAATTAACTTAATTTTATCAAATCCAATATTAATCATCGATAACTCATCGAAGTAGTATATTAATTAAATATGAGATGATATATTTTGCATATACAAAATATGATATTATTAAACACTATTGGATAGTATATTATGTTTATCTCTCACAATAATAAAATTTTATTATATACTTTTCTTTATTTCTTTTTTACTTGATTCACATTGATCCAACACAAATCTTAAGAAAATATTCATTAGGAATTTATTTTATTAAATTAAATTTATTAATTTTATACTTTAAAATTTTAAAGTTAAGTTTAAATATTAGTATTTCTATATAATAAAAAATAATTTTAAAATTTAAATTTACTAAATAATTAAGTAAAACAATTAACTTTGAATATGAAAGTCAATTAAAATAATTAAATCGATTTAATTTAAATATTTAGTTACAATTAATTAAGATAAAATTATTATATTATTAAATTACTTAAATTTAAGATGCTATATTTTGCATATACAAAATATGATATTATTAAACATTATTGGATAGTGCATTATTTTTACCTCTCAAAATAATAAAATTTTATTATATATTTTTCTTTATTTCTTTTTTACTTAATACATATTGAACCAACACAAATCTTAAGAAAATATTCATTAAAAATTTATTTTATTAAATTAAATTTATTAATTTTGTACTTTAAAATTTTAAAGTTAAGTTTGAATATTAGTATTTTCATATAAGAAAAAAATATTTTTATATTTTAAATTTACTAAAATAAATAAGTAAAAAGAATAATTTTGAATATAAAAGTCAATTAAAATAATAAAATTGATTCACTTTGAATATTTAGCTGTAGTTAATTAAGATAAAATTATTATATTATTAAATTACTTAAATTTAAATCTATGCAAAGTTGAGGGCAATCTTGTAAATAAATAGAACAAATTGGACTTTTTTTAACGGTATGATCTGTAAATAAATGAAAGATTATGGGCATTTTTTAAAGTTATTAATAAGGTACAACTAACATAGCACAAAAGATAAATTCTTTAAGCAGCTTTTTCTTATGAAAGGACTAAAATGTCCTCAAAATTGATTTTAATGTCTGCAAGCAGAAATGTTGAAGGTCCCTTTTTCCTCTCTTTCTCTCTCTCTTTATATATATATATAGTTCATGCAAAGAAGAAAAATTACACAAACTTTTGCTAGTGTTTGACCATAGATTTTCAAATATTTTTGACAAGTCATTTTTGGGTGAAATTTCATTATGTGTCTGGTCATAGTATTTGGAAAACATATTTTACTTCTAAAAATTCACAAAATTAAGATTTTGTTCAAATACTAGTATTTTCTATTATTTGAGAATTTGAATTATTTATCAAATAATAACAAATTATATTGCCAAACACTATTTGCTAAGATTTTTCCAAAATATTACATGGAAATTAGCTTTCAAGTTTCTCCGACAAAACAATCAGAGACGAAATTAGCATTTCGGATTTTGAATGCATAGGATTCTAAATTTTGATGTTTAAAAAAAAAAACTAAAATTATTCAAATACACAACTTATGTTTCCAATATTACAAAAAATTTCAACTCGCTAAACATATTACAAAAATCCAACATATACTAGCTTATGTATATTAATAGGGAGAGAGAGTAAAGTAATTAATAATTACTTCCAAAAGGATTGGTATTTATGTTATTTATACTAAAAAAAATTGAGTTTATATATTGAATTCTTAGTAAATTCTTTTTGCATATTAAAATAACTTTTTAAACATAAATACATGATTATATTGGGGAAGCTCTAGCTCCATTCCGTGTACACCCCATAGCAAGAATAATGGGGCTATAAGTATAGAGTTTAAAAGCTATAATTATATTGCATTGTACATCAAGATTATCGTAAGAAATCATGAATAATCCCAACAAATTCCCATAGTATGCATCAAGAAAAGAGGTTCATGACAAGCAAAAGCTCTTCCCAATTTTCGTGTAGTACAAAGACAAAAAGGAGAGCAAAATTCTTATTGAATTATCCCGATACACAATATACTTGATTTTGAAGTTCGGAGGTACAAATAAAGGATCTAATGTCTATTCATAAAAGCTCTTCTATCTATATTCTTGAAAGCTAGTAGTCTTAGCTTCATATAAATATGAAAAACCAAGACCAGCTAAAGGAGAAGAGATAATACATAAATATAACCCTAAACTTGACATCAAATTATAGCTTTGACATTAAACTTTTATAGTGCACAAATATGACTTTAAACTATTCAACACTGCACAAATATGACCTCCG
>NW_025886580.1:0-7287 GCF_002878395.1 Capsicum annuum
GAAGGGACAAAGTTTGGGGGAAATAGTACAATGTAGTAAAATTTGAAATTATTTTTTTGGTGGGAATTGGATAGAAGTTGTGAGAGTTTTTTGGAATTTTGGGGTTATTTAAAATATAACCCCAATAGAGATTTAAAATTTATCCATATTTATTTAATTTTGACCAAATTAAAAATCAATTGACGGACTGCATTGCAATTATGGCCAGTTTGATTTCAATTGTGGCCAAATCCAATAGATTGACTAAATTAAATTGAAATTCGATATGAATTAATACTTCTTTTAATTCCAAGCTTCTTGATTTAATAAAATCAAATGCATATTTATCCAAATAAATTATTTTGATAATAACTATATTTAAATTGAGATTTTAATCATTATATTTATTTTTAAAATAATCCTTAATCGAAATTCAATATTCCATAGAATAAATATTTAAGTAATCAAATTATATAATATCGTATAACTGAACATGATAATATATAATCATTACTTAAAATGACAAAATCACGTACAAAAAATATTTTAAAATTTTTTTATTCGGATGAAATAAATATTTTGATTTTATTAAAAACAAAAGAAACTCAGGATTAAATTTAGTCATGAAGGGCAGAAATTAGGTGTCAACAGCCCCAATCATTGTTACACCAGATTGGTCGATGCCATTTGAAATCATGTGTGATGCAAATAGAGTGGCTCTTTGGGTTGTGCTTGGCAAAAAGAAAGTAAAGTTGTTTAATACCATTTACTATTCAAGCAAGGCGTTGAATGGGGCTCAAAAGAATTACTGTTACTGAGCAGGAACTTCTCACGGTTGTTTATGCTTTTGAGAAGTTCCGGGTTTACTTGCTGGGAACTAAGGTGATGGTTCATACAGATCACGCCACCTTGATATATTTGATGACAAAAAAGGATGCTAAATCGAGGTTAATCAGATGGGTCCTACTCCTTCAAGAGTTTGACTTTAAAGTCAAAGATCGGAAAGGATGCGAAAATCAAGTTGAAGATCACCTGTCCAGACTTAAGGGAGATCAAGCAGTCAAGGATGAGCTTGGAATTGATGATACATTCCCGGATAAGAAAATTCTGGCTGTTGTGCTTGAAATAGTACCTTGGTACGCAGACTTTGCAAATTATGTGATAAGTGAGATTATCCCGGAGAATCTTTCTTTTCACCAAAGAAAGAAGTTTCTCCATGATGTTACACACTACTTCTGAGATGAGCCATCTTTATTTCGGTGTTGTGCGGATAACATTATAAAGAGGTGTATTCCAAACATGGACATGCTGAGTATCCTGGAAGCTTGTTAGGCTTACTCAGTTGGGGGTCACCATGCAGGTGACCGTACTGCAAGAAAAGTGTTGTAGAGCGGATATTATTAGCTGACCTTATTCAAAGACGCATATGAGTTTGTGTGGAGATGTGACCAATGCCAGAGACAAGGGTCAATCTCAAAGTACCATGAGATGCCCTTAAACAAAATGATCAAAGTGGAGTTATTCGATATCTGGGGCATTGACTTCAAAGGACCTTTGTGAGCTCGTATGGGTTGAAATACATCTTGGTTTCCGTCGATTATGTATCTAAATATGTTCAGGCTATCATCTTAGACAATAATGAAGGAAAGAGAGTGGTTGCATTCCTTAAAAAGAACATTTTCTCTCATTTTGGGGTACCACGCACCATCATAAGCGATGGTGGATCATATTTTTACAACCGAGTATTTCGGGATACCTTTGCGAAATACGGTGTTAAGCAACACAAGATGGTAACTCGATATCACCCACAGACTAATGGGCAAGTGGAGATTTCCAATCGGGAGATAAGAGTTATTCTTTCCAAGATGGTGAATGCGAGTTAACAAATTGGTCTAGGAAGCTGGATGATGCCTTATGGGCATACAGAACAGCTTTCAAGACACCCATTAGCATGTCACTATACCAATTGGCCTATGGTAAGGCATGTCACTTGCTGATTGAATTGGAACATAAGGCATTGTGGGCACTCAAGAGGCTAAATTTGAATTGGAATGAGGCAACAGAGTTGCGACTGGGGCAGCTAAATAAGATGGACGAGTTCTATCTCGAGGATTATGAAAGAGCAGATCTATACAAATAAAAGATGAATAAGTACCATGATCGGAGGATTGAAAAGCGCAACTTTTTGAAGTTTGATTAGGTACTCCTCTTCAATTCCATAATGAAGCTCTTTCCAGGTAAACTTAAGTTAAAGTGGTCTGGCCCATTCAAAGTTAACCAAGTCTAATCATCTGAAGTAGCTGAACTTGAAAATGAGGACGAAAGTTTCTTCAAGGTTAACGGACAATAAGAAAAGTTGTATATCAGTCCAATAGACTCGGAAAAGTACTTATCTGCCATCTATCTCGATAAAGTCTGAGTAATTGAGATAGCTGAGTCATGCCGCAATAATAAATCAGGCGCTAGTAGGAGGCAACCCACAAAATGTTGTTGTAAAAATAGTTAGAGTTTATTTGTTGTTCTTGTACAATTTGATGTGTTTGTGAAGTGTGCAGGACTGAGAATGTAGGAAGGCAAGATTTACCCCAGTTGAGAGAGGGTGATGGGAAGGTTGATGGACCATCAAGTTCCCGATGGACCGTCAATAAAACCGTCAAAGCAATAGTAAAAAATGGACATTTTGGATAAGGGTTGACGGCCAAGTTGACGGACCATCACATATCAGACGGACCATCAATACCACCATCAAAATAAAGCTGAAAAATAAAGTTTCTGGATAGGACTGACGAGAAGTTCGACGAACCGTCAGCTCTGTGACGGACCATCGACTTTACCATTGCAATATGGCAGGATGATCATGCTTCTAGTAATGCCTGATAGGAGAGTCGATGGACCATCGAAGCACTGATGGACCATCAGGTCGATCATCAACTTAACCCTGACTTTGATGGGTCGGGTCGGTTCACTTTAATGTTGAATAAGTTGTCCTTATCCGACCCAAAATGGTTTTAAATTGATACAGAGAAATGGTTGAGTACGTTACCAACTCTTCAAATACTGAGCCTTTTTAAATTCCCCTGCATTCAAAGTACCTGAGAGTATTCATATCCTTTTAGGACTTTCCCTCTTTCCCTTTCTCTCCTAGTTAAACAACTCTTCCTTTCTTTTTTTCACATCAGAAATCAAGTTAGCAATCACTGATAAAAGTTTTAAGTCTTCTCGTGTTCTAAGTTTATAAGATCAAGGTAGTGAAGTATACTGCAGAAAAAAGGTATGATCACAACTTTACTCTTATTTTCATTTTGGTGAAACATGAGTCATGTAAGTTGAATATTGTTGAAAGGAATTTCATTTTTTTTGCTTTGTTGTGATTCTTATTTTAAGTCAAACTCTGGTGTACACTGCTCTGAGTGAAGTCTGAGTAACCCATGGACAAAAAGTGGCAAGATTTGTGCTTAAATACTAAATTAATGCCATAATTATGTGTATAATAACTTAAAGTATACTAGGTATTCGACGAAATACCAAAGTGAAATCTGAGATTAAAAGTAAGGCTGATAGCCAACATGACGGACAGTCTTAACAAAATTCCAAAGAAAGATTTGTTCTTAAATACTAAATTAATGCCATAATTATGTGTATAATAACTAAATGTGTATTAGGTATTTGACGAAATGCCAAAGTGAAATTTGAGATTGAAAAGTGAGGCTGACGGCCAACTTAACGGACCATTGGGTAGACCGTCATAATATTATTAAGTTTGATGCTCACTGGTAAGCCATGACAGATAACCTAACAGGCCGTCGGGTCGACCGTCTCAAAGATAATTGATAAAAGACTCACTGGCAGTAAAGGTGATGGATCGTCGCAGTCTTGACGGACCGTCAGACCTTACGTCAAGCCAGATTTTCACTGTTTATGTCTGGTTCTGAATTGGAAACTGATTATTTGTTCCTTTTTCAGGAAATATGGAATGAAAACTTCCCCTAACCAAAGGCGGTGGAAGAACACAATGGGGAAGGAGCGAGCCGGCATTGAGTAAGGAGGCTCCGGCTTTCAACACTCGGCAAAGGGACAGGATGAATCAGGTACTCTCCCAATCTGAAGAAGAGAGTGAGAGAAATATAAGTAGCATAAGTTTGAGCCCTAACGAGGAAGGGGTCAATACATCAAACCTCGTCCAAGTTGAGGCATCGAAAACTGAAGATGCCAATGTAGTTAAAAGCAAAGACCCTCAAACATGGGAGGCAATAAGGTGGCAAGTTGAAGGAGCAAAGGATAAGTACCTTGATGGATTGGAACCAATAAAGACCAGGACAATCAAGAGGATAATCTCAGAAAAGCACCAAATAGTGACCACCGAGTTGCATAAGTATCCAGAGCTTGAGTGGCAATTCAATGAATATGAGTTAGCCTAGATGAGCAAACCTATCGGGGCATACCAATCGAACCTTGTACGTGAGTTTTTTGCCAATTATTTGGCACTGGCAAAGAAAGACTGTCCCAAGGGCTCAAAAATTTCAGATTTGCCCAACAGGGAATCAGTTTCAAACTGAGTGCTTACCATTGATATATCGGCCCACATGCTAAACAGGATGTTGTTTAGGGCTGACTATGAAGCACCGACTACTGTTCCAGAGCTTGAGCATCGTATGACCACAGCATCCACTCAAAGTCCTTGGTTGTGTAGGCTCCTAACTGATGATGGAAATTGTAATGCCCCAAAAATGGGTTCCGAGACGTCACACGGTGCTTAGGGTCACAAATGATCCCAAGCTAACCCTTCTACTGGCATACTTATATGCAACTGAATAAAATACATAAATCTGAACAAAATTAGCGGAAACATAAAACTTTTCGGAACTGGACCAATACAAAGCTGAATTTATAAGATTACAACTCTGTTGTTACAAACAAAACTAAAATGAAATACATTAACACTACTAACTGTCTATAAAGCCTCTACTAGTACTGACTATAGGTAACTGGGTCATGACTCTCAACTATCCCAACTCAATACGACTGAATAAAGAAATTATAATACTTCTCAAACTGTATAACTAACTCATGCCCTTGAATTAAAAGGACTCATCACCTGCAGATTGGAAGTTGCGAACTGACTGAATATGGTATATGTGCTACAACTTGTACCTACATTATGAGACAATATAGCACATAGACATATATGTGGATCAGTACTTTGAGGATGTACTGAGTATATAGGGGGTGTATGTAATAGTTAAACAATATCATCACTCTTTATAGAAATCATGCATGCTGATATAAATGACTCACATAGCGTAAATAAATCTGAAATATAAATCTCATAAATCATAAATCATGAAACATATAGTGTAAATCTCGTGAGTCATTATACTTAGTTTCTAAAATCTGTATTCTCCTTTTATTCTCAAAACTTGCAGACAGAAGTGATCTCAAAACAATAACTCTTAAAACTTATGTTTTTATCCTGAGGAGAATAGGAGACTTCTTTTGAAACTTAACGACTTAAAAGACTTGAGATTATGGAATTTTGGGACTTTAAAACTTTATAACTTTGGGATTGGGAGTTTCTTCTAACCGACATAAACCATGTGAGCTGACATGGAGTCCAACGTCTTACCCACATTGGGGAGAGCTGTTCTACCCTTGCCATCGGAATAGAACCTTAACTTTAGTGACCACTATTTCGGCCCCGGACTCATAAATCTCAATCCTACGGTGGCATGTAGTTCTGAGGCATGAGACCTTAGAATCATACCCAACTCGGTGCTAAATACTACTCCCATACTTAGGCTTAGAACTTTTAGGAAATCCACCTTAAAATAGCATAAGGGTTTATAATAAAAAACAATTACGCTTCTTTTTTCTATAAATCATGAACTATATGAATAATGTGGATTCCTTGTCTTAGCTTAGGATCAAAAGATCAAATCTTGCTTATCAAAGCATGCTAAAAATATAAGCTTCTTGAAATATCAAAACTCAATCTTAGGGATTAAATTTCATGCTTCAAACTCATGTCAAAACATCTCAAAATTCATGCTTGATAACATTAACATTCGTAAATCATATTAAAATCTAGAAATTTCAGCAATGCTCATAAAAATATAAACAAATTAATGAAATTTATCTTCAACAGCTCTCAAAAACTCAAAATCTTGTAAATAGTGACAATGGGTATAAATTCCAATTTAGAACTCATATATAAACATTCAAAATCATAGAAAAACATCCAACTCAATATGCTTCTTGAAAATACTTCAACACCATCGAAATAATAAGATCAAGAATCTCAATATCATACTTAAACTTACTTTCGAAAATCTGAAAAATTGTGTTACGCGTATAAATACATGAAAATAATTGTGCAATTCAATATTCAATCACTTGTAAACTCATAATCTTCAAACAATATAAATTGGGTATAAACCCTAACTTCAATTTCATGGAAAATCACATAAAATTCAGTAATTTATTAGTTAAAACAAGTTTTGGGCACAAGGACGAAAGGATTGTCCTTGTTAAAATTTCACATACCTTAATTGATGATCTTGGATGAGAAAGTTTGAATCTTGGATTTTCTAGGTGAATTAAATGTAAAATCTTAAACTTTTGAATCTCTAATGGTATTCTAGAAGCTTCTTCTTGAGATTCTTGGATTAGTGAACCAAATTCATGATTTTTCTTGAAGGTATTGTAATGAAAGCTTGAATTTCTTGAATGGAGATTAGGGTTTGTTCTTGAGGGAGTCTTGGAGAGAAATTATGAGTAAAGGGGTAAATAATGCTCCCTAAGGCTTTAATTATCTGTTATGGACAAGCTTGGATGAAGTAAAGGATCTTTTTGCCCTTTAAAACGCGAAAAAAGAACCTGGAAATTGGGTGCGTGCGACAGGGCGTGCGTCGCACGCTAATCGCGCGATGTTGCTGCCTCTCTCACGAAAATGGTCATAACATTTAGCTCGGGTATCGGATTTTGACAAAATTGGTATCGTTGGAAAGATTATTCAATTATCTATAATTTGGTGGGTCTTGAGCTAAAAAATTCAATGTATATAAAATGTTATACATATTTGAAGTAGACCATTATAGAATCGAATATCAAATTTTGGACGAATCAAAGAATCTTAGCTCAACTTGACTCTAAATGATTTCTATGAATAATTTTAACCTCGTGAGCATTCCACACACTAGTATAAAGATCATGAAACTTATATGCACATGAGAATCACTTGGATAATAACTTATACATGTAAGAACGATGGTCCAATGACTAGCTCAAAAATGCAGAGTATTATATTATCTC
>NW_025886580.1:10287-12626 GCF_002878395.1 Capsicum annuum
CCCTTGGGAAACATTCGTCCTCGAATGGGGCTCATTAAGCTGAAACACTGAGGAATCTGAGGCTATAAGCTATCAAGCACAACTGAAATAAATTGAATAGCTGAATCTCAAACATAATGAGCTACTGAACTGATTTGTAAGTGCATGAATTCTTATGAACATAGCTATATAGCTGAGATAGAAACAAGAGAGTCAACTTATAAGTAACCATTTCTTTACGCTGGATCTGATCTCATGAGAAAAGATGAGAGGTTTTGTAACATGAAAAAAAAATTAGGGTATTACAATACCTCCCCCTTAGGATCGTTCGTCCCCAAATGATACTAATTCAGTGGAAAGACTAGGAAAATACTGAGATGGTACACAAGATACTTACAGACTGAATCATAATGGATGCTTACAGCCAAATAGGGTATTTCCTCAACACTCTTCTAAGAAATTTCTAATGATATTAGGGAGTAAAGAACTTTGGGCATGATCTGAATAAAATATCTGAATAAGCAATTACAACATGCTACCCCTCCGTGGCCTGGAACATTGACCCATAAATCATAAGTTAGGATAGAATTTCTAGGCTTTAAGAAATGCTACTTCTTACTTTCAAGCTTAGCAACACTTCTCAAATGCTTCCTCGGTTATGCTACTCCCCTCAAATATCACACTCGCTTGATTCAACTTAAAATTTTCATATGGCATTGATATATCCGTCTACTAAAGTCTAAACTGAACTAGTTCTCTTTATCATGGTAAGGCCTAACTCGAAACCACAAGATGATACACGTAACTTTACACCATAATACAAATCTGAGCCATGAATTCAACACTCCAACCACTATCATAACTACTCACTCTAGGATGATTTTTCATCATCACTTTAACAACTAAATTCAATCTCTTACATACCAACATGACGTTCAAGCCTATTTTCATATACACACCTACACCATTCAATTCTTCGAAAGACACACATAAGTTATTCTCAACTAACCAAATCATGCATAGGACTTTACCTCAATATTCTCCACTCATGGACTTACATAAAACAAACATACATTAATCTTTCCCAACATGACACAATTAATCTTTTCCATACATAATTATTCATCATCACTATCTTGATCTAAGGAAAGATCACTGAAAGGTTGGAATATCAGGATCCGAAACATGAAGGGATACTAAGCATAACTTAGCACCTTACTGAGGCCTGAGGAATAGAGCATTCACGACATGGATTCATTAAAGAGATCTAATCTGAGGACGTATATGTTGCTAATCATAAAGAGTATCGTTTGAGTACTGAAATTGAACTTACTGTAAAGTATGAGTACATGAGTACATGAGTCATGATCTGCATGGCTTGAGCTTAGAATACATAATTTTATGGAATATAACCTGTACTGTTGAGTGAATTGGACTGCTTATGCTAGGAACTGGAAGTATACGCAAATTATTTTTCTATAAGGTGCATAAATATGAGCTATAGTCATGGAGCCGACATGTAAGGCATGATTAGATATCGGGATAACTGAAGATGCTGATATCGGAGTGGGTTGAGCCTTATCCTCACTTCCTGATGTTCTATAACATTCTGGCATCACTACTAAAAATCTGGAAGGCTGACTTGATTACTCATTCTACCATCTCCCCCTTAGCTTTATGCCACCACTCTAAGTTTGTGAACCAGTGTATAAGGTCTGATCTAAACTGAAATCACTTTACTCTAGAGTTTGGGATACAATCAATACACATAAAACTAAACTTACCCTGAAAGACGGTATCTTCATGTATAACACCCAATGCTAATACCTCCTTCTAAGATTCAACTCTTAAATTTCTATAGCCCCAAAAGGTCATTATATAACAACTTAAACATTGACCAACTTAGATTCTAACACTAAACATGGATATCATCAACCTCTAATAAATCATACTTCTCCATCATAGTCTACTAATATCGCATCTCAAAACTTATATTTTTACTCTAAACCATGAGAGTCAAAATCATACTTAAAAAGGCTCAACACCTTTAATCATAATCATAACTCCTTAAATTAGCTATCAAGAACATCATTCATTATCTAACTAGTCTTTCTCCACCTAGCATCTCCACGGTATTACTAACTACACCACATGCAATAATCCTCAAAACTGATACAGCCCCATAGCACCTTGGGCGTACTTCTACATCATACATACAACATCAGACTCGATTACAAATCAAATAAACTTAAGATCTTGTATACACTATTCAATCCTACTAGATCACTTCCATACAACTAACATTCATAACATATCAATTATTATACCCACCTTGATCTCCATCTACTATTCAAACTTAG
>NW_025886581.1:0-1398 GCF_002878395.1 Capsicum annuum
CAAGCAAACAATAAACATTACAGGAAAATAGATGTAACATACCAGTAACAACATCAGGGGATTCCTTAGACTCCTGACGAGTAAAAAGTGCACAGAGATGATTCCGGCAAGTATTGATATAAAAAGTAGCGTCCCTTGGCACAAGAGTCAAAAAAGTGCCTACAGGAACCTTATTAGCTCCAATGGCAACGCTTGAGAAAGGACAATCCTGCTGCTTATGACCTAACTAACCATAATAATTAGCACTGATTTCTCCCCTCCTCATAATATCCACGATAAAACTACCCACAAAAATGACAAGGTGGTTAAGATGAGTTAGACTGAACTCCATTAGTGATACGACTCGATTGGGGTCCTTGTCGTAATGGGCATTCCAAGTCCAACAAGGAACGCGGAAAACCCCTAATACCCAAACCAAACATCCAGTGCATACCCTTAGCCGTATGAATTTCAAATCGATAACAAGGTAGCATATAACTATCCAAATCCAGACTCTGGGATAGGACTATAATTGTGAACAACCCAAATGAGTCCAACAGTCCCCAAACAACCTATATCCATAACCAAACCGTTAACCAAAACCAATAGAATAACCTAACCAAGTTCCATCACATAACATAAAAGGATGGAACAGTGATAAATATTAACTAATAATATGATCCCCATTATCAATGCAAATACAAAGGCTGACACCAATACCGATCCTGCCAATTCAAACCTATAGTAGTTCCATAAAAGCCTCTAACCGAAAGAAAACTAGTATTCAATTGGGATATTCCCCCAACCATTGCCAAAACCAATATCCCTTAAATAAATAAAGTATATGAAAATATCCATAACATGAAATAGAGCCTTTGGAAAACATGGAAGCTCACCACTATAATCCTAAAGCTGATCTCAAAATTCAATTACTAAGTAAGAGAAGTAGAATGACTGATTCTTACACTACATGGGGATACAACCGCCTGACGATGGGTTAGCGGTTGAAATCTATCATGAACTACGGATAAGTATAAAAAAATTCCATCCAGTAAAACAAAGTTAGCCATCTATTTGCATACAAACCATACATACATATATATAATAATGTTGGGAAAGGAAATTAGGTTTAGCATGCATTGAAAAGCATTAACCTGGGTATGTATAGCTTAACCATTCTTAACCACCCATAGGCTATATAGGACCAGTGTAACCCCTTGAGCGGGTCACGATACATGTAGCCGCTTGAATCGGAGATGCCATAAAAGTAAGGAATTCCTAAGTACCCTTCACAATCAATGATACATATGTACAGTGTACTTAGAGGATTCCAATGTACGTCGTAGTATCATATAAGGTCGCCATTACTTAACCCTCATGTTGGAAAACATAAGTTTCTAGTGTTCATCCATTGTACTC
>NW_025886582.1:0-3652 GCF_002878395.1 Capsicum annuum
GTTGATTGAGTTGGAGTAAAATAACAATTGTAGAAATGTTGATAGTGAATGTACTGACTTCTGATTTAAAAATAATTATAGTTGATGAGGGTTCATCATTAAATAATATTATTGTATAAGAGATTTAAAATAGATTTGCTTTTTACTTGCTTATTCTAGCAAATTAAGAAAAAAAATATTATTTTCTTTCAATACTATTTTTATTATTAAATAAATTTAAATTTTCAAGCATAATTAATAAGATTAATTCAGTAAATCCAATCATTAGTAAATATATTTTTTAAATAAAATAAAATTGAGGGAGTAAGTAGTTACGCATTAGATTATAAAAGAAAAAGAATGTCAATTTCAAGTTAAGGATATTTATGAGGAACTTTAATTTAATAAAAAGCTTTGTTTAGGGAGGACAAAAATTGAATATAATCAAGGCCATTTTCTTGATCCTATATATAATTATGAGTAGGTGCTCTTATTCAATATCCACTAACATACAACAGTCATAAGGCTTCTAAATTCATATATAAAATCATTTCTATTTTCATCTGTCAAGATATTATCAATTTTGTATACGGAAAAGGATTAAAAATACCTTTGAATTATCTAAAATGGATTAAAAATATCTCTCGTTAGTTTTTTGGCTCAAAAATACCCTTTCGTTAAATATTGGACTCAAAAATATCCCCTCCCTTAACAGAATTCCACCAAACATACCACCTAGGCAAAAAAGTCCACGTGGTCACGCCACATCACCATCACGTCATCTTTAATTTTACAATCCAAATAATAAATCGACCCGACCCATAATTAAAATAACCCTATCCAAAGTGAAATAAGAAAGGGTATAAAATCTTCTTCGGCTTTCTTGCTTTTTTCTTTTTTGATAACGTAGTTTAATTTTGATTTGTGCGATATGGTGAGTTATCGACCTCAATATGACTTACGTACATTTAATGAGAATTACAATTATGATAATAGCACTGAAGACCGAGGAAATTGAAATTTAAAAGAGATAGAGAAACCTAACCATTGTCGGCAGGATAAGTTTAATTTACTTCTTCACAAGTCTATTCCCCTGATAATCTTGCGTACATATATATATATTTGAGTAATTTGTATTGTATATATGTAATTGTATTTAGTTTATCTAGAGTAACAACAAGAAACTTTTAATCTGAAGAATTCAGGATCTTAGCGTTTTAGAAAACATAGTTTGATGTATGTTTTACACGTGTGCGCGTACACATATATATCGAATAGTAAATTTCATCTCAAAATACTTACAAATACTATAACACTGAAAGTGATAAGCAAATGAAAAACAATATATTAACTTGACTAATGCTTTAAATCATGTACTTTTTCTAATTGAGGAATAAAATTGGAAGTTATATATATCTTATGCTAGTGTGCTCGTGCCTATGATTGAAGATAAAACAGTTATGTTTCATAATATGTGGTACAAAGAGTTATGCTTCATAGTATGTGGAACAAAGATTACATTGTTATGTTGTTAGCTTGTGAAAGTATTACATATAATCATTTGTTGGTACAAACAGTGCTAGAGTTGTGGTACATTGTTGGCAGCAGTGGTGGAGAACTAAGACGAACTTTTGTGAATTGAACTTCTTAAACGTCTTCTTCTTTGGGCGTTGTGTTGCGACATCACCTTCAACATAGCAAGATATAATGTTCCAATATCTAGATCTGTCACAAAATAATGTAAACAGTAATTATTCATGACACAAGGACAAAAACAAATTATTACTGATCCAAAATAACTGCACTACTCAAGATGCATAAAGAAAAACGTGGATAAACAAAAGCTTATTAATAACTATTCTTTATAAAAAAAAAAAAAAAAAAAGTACTTCATTGTATCATTCCCTTTTTGAAGGATGTCATCCAATATTGCTGTTCCTGGCATTCTCATTTTCAGAAAGCTATTTATCTGAATGTCTCTTGTATACCAAGTACCAATGGATCAGCATTGTGAATCTCATCTACATTGTCTCCTATAATTTTACTTAAAACTAATTTGGTATTACATAATATTACTGTTAAAGGAAGCTATCTATTTTAGTATGTATTTAAAGTATTAAATAAGTGTTAAGAGACCTAGTCGGAATTCAGAAAAAATGGTGAATACCAAGTAATGAATCTTACTCTTTATTTTTTCACAGTTGGAGATGCTCCCTTTGCTGATTCTGTCATCTGCACAGAAAGATTGACTTTTTAGTTAACTGCTCCAAGCTCTCAAAGGAATAAGGAAGAGTAATAGAAGAGAATATATCACAGAACTACAAAAGTAGAAGCAAACCAACAACTCTTAATAAGTACTCTGATAGTTTGAAATAAGAGTATTTTATGGTAATAAGCCATTTCATATAGAATGTTATCAAGTCATAAAATTCAAATGGTTTGCAACTATGTTATTTCAAATAAAAAGTTAGTAGTCATGTTACTATAACTGTCCACAATTTATGTTAAGCCACCGCCGCTACTAGAACCACTGTATTCACCACCGCTACTATCAGAACTACCGTATCCACCACTGGTACCGCTTGTACCACCGTATCTACCAGCCACATGAAATCTTTACATGTTCTACCTTTATTTCATTGTACCCAAGACGTTCTATGAGGCTTCCAGCAACAAGAACAAATGCAACCTTCTATGTTTCTTTGATTCCAGCCTCCTCAAATTGAACAAAACTATCGTCAGCATATGTCAAAACCTCTCCTGATGGAACCTGCAGAAGTTTGCATCCATCTTAGAATGCATGACTAATCAAGAGCAAAGCATCCATTACTTTCCAATTTTTTCAAGGTGATCAGAGGAGTGAGCAAGAAAATATAATCAAATTCTAATCACAGTGAGCATCAGCTATCATATTGCACAAGAAACACAAGAAAATGTATTGCTAGTTTATTGCAGCATGCATAGTAACAGGAGAGAGTAGCTACATGAAAAATACCGTATAGAAACAACTCCTTTTGAAAATAATATACTTGTGATTAAAAAGCTCAGCTTCCATATTATCGCTTCCCTCATTAGGAAGAAGATTATTAAATATAGGAGTGATTTTTTGTTTAATACTGTGAGCAAGCAGAAAATATGAGAACTCAACAAAAGACATAAGAAAATATAATCATGCCAGGACCATAAGAAATGAGCTAACAATTTACTGAAATTGCATCGAAATGGATAAGAAATTATAGACAAGCAACTTATGGAGCCTCTTAAATGAAATCCAAATGATTTTGTAGATTTTTCCTTTGTTTTTTATCTAACCAGCATGCGTAATGTTTAATACATATACCAATTTACAGTTATCTTGTAAATTAATTACAGATAAGCCTATGATAGAGAGAAGTTACCTGCTACAAAGAAGGATTTTTTCCAGAATTATCATAGATCTTTTTAATTGTGTAAACAAGAAGTTCAAAACTGAGGTTATGGAGTCACACCTGCAATATTGAAGATTCCAATTACAAGAAAAAAATCAAGGATTAATCTATTACAACAGTAATTGAATTGATACAACAACAACAACAAACCTAGTGTTACGCAGTTCATACCACTACTTCTGGTTGTTACATTGCTTTGTTGAATAAATATATTTGTAACTTTTGAATAGCTAAATCATTGTGCT
>NW_025886583.1:0-2665 GCF_002878395.1 Capsicum annuum
TTTTGAGAGTCAAACTCTTTTGTTTTGATCCTGAATTTAGATATACAATATTTTAAGATTTTTGAAAAATAATTTACATGTTTAGAAACTATATAAAAAATATTACTCCCTCAGTCCCATTTTATGTGTCGACATTTTTTTTTTGGTCCGTCCCAAAAAGAATGTTATATTTTCTTATTTGGTAACTATTTAATGGCATTATTATACTCATTTTATCCTTAGTGGATCCCACTTATTATAAAAGACAACAAAAAAGTAAACATTAAAATAACTTTAAAAGGGGTAATTTTGTAAACTTTATAAAGTCATCATTTATTCCTTAAACTCCATGTCCGGTCAAATGGTGACACATAAAATGGAATGGAGGTAGTATAAATAATATTGACATTAGAGCTGCTGCTAGCAACTTATATAGCCTATGTATAGCTTATGACATAACAGTGGTGGAACAACATATTTGTTAAGCTTTAAAAATAATGTTGATTATGGTTTTGAAGATCAGAGCTGAAAATTGAGTTCAAATCTTAGGAGTTTGAGAAAATTCTAAATAAAAAATATTTTCTCTAGGAAGAATCATATACCAACTCCATCTTTTGTAATACTAGGATACCTTGGATTTCACTCACATGACCAAGTATCCAAGCTTAACATTTGCATTTTCTTCATCTCTTATAGAATAGGATGCTTCCCTTCATATCTGAAAAGGAAGAAGTTGAACATTGTTTATTTGTTTTACTCCCTCAATTCAAGCTGTAATTTTTTGGAAGAGGAATAAAATGTAGAAAATTTAAAATTTCTTAAAAATGGAAGTAATATTGTTACATGGTTTTCTTTTCTAAATTATATTCATTGGTAAATTCTTCTTCCTGTATATATAATATTATTTATTAGCATAAAATTAACGTGTAAAGCACGTACACTAATATTTTCTCTACGAAAATCCTACACAACACAAATATATAATTGTCAGGTTGGTAGATCCCGAATATTGAATGATTACGCTAAAGAATTCTTAAACTTTATAATATGTAATCAAATTAAAGAATAATCTACAAAATTTATCAAAAACCCATAATTGTTTGAGATTCAGATGCTACAAATAAAGTTCGGCTAATTCAAATTCATGCTACACATGGGCCATTAGGAAAAAACGCTTTCGATCAAGGACTTATAACTAACTAATTAGTTGTAGCAAAATTCTACGCAAATAGGGGCCGAATGGATTAAGATGAATATAATGTAAAAGTCATGCAACTTACCAAATTTTGATATATAGTTCAAAGAGTAGGCTGTCATATATACTTCAAAGAGTTGACTTCAATTCGAGAAAACAAAACTTTTTCAAATCTAGAAATCTACTGCTCAAAAATACATGATGTTAAGAAGAAGATCCAAGATCATACAAATAGCAAGTTAAAAACGTTACTTGGCTCCCGTATATACTTTGAAGAGTTGACATCAAGCAAACAAAAGTTTTTCAAATCTAAAAATTCACACCTAAAAAATACATAATGTTAAGAAGAAGGCACAAGATCATACAAAAATACATAATATTAAGAAGAAGGCACAAGATCATACAAATAGCAATTTAAAAAGGTTAAAAGAGAAAAAAAAAAATGGAGCATAGCTTTAGAGTTCTAACCAATAAAAAACAAAAAACTTACTACCACATTATCAAAAATTGAATTTGTAACGCAAAAAATATTATAAGAAATTTTTTTTCTAAAACCTATGAAAGTAAAAGAACTACGTTCCTTTTTCAAAATTCAAGGATTTCTACCTTTCATGCAATGTTTGTGGCATATTCTTTTCCAAATAGGATTCCTAAACAATGGAGAAAAAGTTAAATAACAATGTCTAGATATAAGGAAAATAATAACTTTTTACCAATTATATACATCGTCCGTATATTAGGAGGTTTTACTTATTACCGTATATTTTTTATAATTAATATTTAATATTGTATTAATTTAAAAAAAATATGAAAAGATGATTTTTGTCTAAAACAGAGATTTTTAATGAAGGACAAAAAGTTCAAATCACTTTTCTAAGGGTCTTCACACTTTTAATATATACTAGTGTAATCGCACGTGTAACGTTTGATTACTTAAAGTTAAATGATTTTATCTATTGATGAGATTTTTAATGAAGCGTAAAAAATTCAAATCACTTTTTCAAGATCCTTCACACTTTAATATGATAATGTATACGTCAAAAAATATTTTAGTGTAAGCACATATATATTTTACCACCAGAAGTTACAAGTGGTTGATGGATCACCACTTTTGCGTTTGTCATGCAGTATCTCTTTCCCTTACTGCCAAAGGCTAACACATCAATTTGAACCATATTTGTTGTACAATCGTTTTTCTTTTTTTCCTATACTTAAAATTTTTCCTTATTTTTAAAGTTATCTTTAGAAAATTATTGATTACATTCTTATTGGTTACTTATAATTTTAAAAATTTGATACTTCTTAATTTTTTTATTCTAACATTTTATATTTAATTCTAGTTTTTTTCAAATCTTCTTAAAATCAAATTTAGTTGGTTTAGAATTCTTAAACTAATGAAAAAGTATTAGTAGTCACGAATCTCAATGATTTCTAATAAGAAAAGATTTTATGATAAATATATTTAATTAATTTTAAAATCTAAAATATTAG
>NW_025886584.1:0-1532 GCF_002878395.1 Capsicum annuum
CTAAGCGGAGGTTCAATGAAGAGGCACACATTCATTATGCATCTCTCTTTGACCAAATTGGTGATACAAATATCATAAGTTAGGGAGCTACTAACATATTTTACCACAATTTGTCGTAATTACATAAAATCCCATAAATCTCATTTTGTGATACACATTTGAAGCCTTGATAATAGTGTTTGATACATTTTAAACCAACCAGTTAGTTAAATAAATAGAATTGTATTTATTTAGGAGAGTAATCATGGGAGAGAGGATCTATAAAATATCATATATATGGGGGGGGGGCGTATGTATGTATGTGTGTGTGTATGTACGTATGTATGTAGCACTGATTTTTTTCCGATGCATATGTATGATACGTGCATCTCATATATCAGATTTCAAACAGATGTATTATCCATAAATTATGGAAAGAAAACATGAGTTCTTGATATGTATCAAATACATATGTCTGATGCATGTATACTTGGTACTTATGATTGATACATTAATTTATTTTGATAAATATTGATGGACTCTGATATCAAGAATAATATAGTTGTCTGCATAGATATTCATATGTATCATAAATACGTACTAATGTACTGTATGCATAAAAGAAGTGATAAATTTGTTACATGAGCATGTAGATGCATCCATATGTATCATGAATAAAAATACATTCTTTTGTATAAGAGAAAATACATCATTTTCCCCCTCAAATTGTCGCCATAACTTACTTTAGCACTTTAACTTATAATTATTTACCCCCCTTAACACCTTTCAAGTGACTTAAATACAACTTCACAATCACAATCTCAGTCTCACAACGGAGAGTGCACTACACACGCACCATGTCATTGCCAAATCAGTGCCTTATCATTGGCATGTAAGAAATTATAAATTTTTTTAAAATAAAGTAATCCCACACACATACTATTTTTTTTAAAGCAACAAATATACATGTACTATTCATATATATATATATATATATATATATATATATATATAAATCTTTTTTAAAGAAAAAATGCATCAAAACCCCCTAACTTGTCTGGCCAACTTACTTTAGCACTTAAACTAACCTTCTATTTACTTAAACCCCTTAACATCTTTAAAGTGAATTAATTTCACCCCTTAATATATAATACCACTTTCACGAGGGAGAGTGCATCACACTCGCTGACATATCAGCGCCACGTCGAAGCCACATAAATAAAGTATTTTTTAAATATTTTATATATATATATATATATATATATATATATAAGAATATATATAAATATTTATATATATATATACAAATTTTTAAATATATATAAAATATTTTAAATTAAAAGAATACCCCCACTCCTCCTTTTTCATCTTCTTCACAACCACTCATCCTCCCCCCCACCTTTACAAACACCCCTCACCCCACCCCCATAGCTTCTCATCAACCCACCTACCTCCACCCCCCACCCCTTTTCCTCTCATCTTTTGCCATCTCTCCTCCCGCCGTCCTCCACCAACCATACCTCCGATTTCTCCACCAATTTCTCCGCCCATCA
>NW_025886585.1:0-1007 GCF_002878395.1 Capsicum annuum
GTAATAAACTATAACGTTTTACACGAAAATTTAAAAAAAAAACTCTGTGTACTATCACATCACCCCTTTATGTCAAATCATGTAAAACGTAATAAATTATTACGTTTTACAAAAAGTTATGTAAAACGTACTAATTTATTACGTTTTACATGATTTGACATAAAGGAGTGATGTGATAGTACACTGAGTTTTTTTTTTTTTTTTTTTATAAATTAAAACTTTATAACTTTTTTGACTTTTATAAATTATAACTTTTTATTACATTTTTTTTAAAAAAGTTATTACTTCGTTTTGTTAAATCAAGTACCACCTAGCTCACTCTTTTTGACTTTTTTTTTCATACATTGTATTAAAAAGTTACTTTTTAATAAATAAAAAATACGTAATTATAAATTTATTTTATTAATACGTAATAAAAAATTACATTGTTTTCTAAATTTGGTCAGATGAATGTATAATTGTTGATGTAACCTCTCATACAAACGGACTGAATAATTAAAAATGCGTAGTTAAAAGTTATGTTTTAGAAAATATATTTTTTTTTACCTAAATTTTAACTTTACTTGCTCTTTCACGAGTGTGTGGCCCTCTGATTAAAAATATAATATATTTTTGAAAACATAACTTTTAACTATACATTTTTAAGAGAAAATGGCCAAAAACCCCCCCAATCTTTATCCCAAATCCCAACTACACACTTATACTTTGCGGGGGTCCTATGACCCCCCTGAACTATTTAAAAATGGAATGTATGCCCATCTAAAAACTCATACCCAAATCTGTACAATTGGGTGAGCTGCACGCGCCTATCAGCTTATGCCACGTAATATTGTCATTTTTTTTATATAAAAAAATATTTTTATCCTACTTTTTTCTTACTTTTTTATCATTTTTTAATTTTTATCCTACTTCAATCCATGGAATCAAAACCATTGCCAGCCAAACCTACAATTAAAGATGTCCAAGACACTACACTATGATCATCCAACTCATCAAAAACCTGCTCT
>NW_025886586.1:0-1205 GCF_002878395.1 Capsicum annuum
TAGGGAATTTAAATATGACCTTACGGGTTTGACAATCTAAGGAGGCATAGCAAGAATGCAACCAGTCCATCCCTAATATGATATCAAAATCAACCATGTCAAACTATATCAGATCTATCAGAGTTTCTCAATAACTAATAGAAACCACACAACCCCTGAAGACTCTTTTAGCAACAACAGTGTCATCCATTGGGGTAGAAATAGAAAAGGGATCAGGGATACAATCGAGATCAAAATTGAAATATACAGCCACAAATGGAGTCACATGAAAAAGAGTGGACCCCAAATCAAGCAAGAAATACACATCATAAGAAAAGTGTTGTAACATATAAGTGATGACATTGGGAGATGCCTTAAAATCCTGCAGATAGTAAAAGCATACAAATAATTTTGTACAATGTCAGTAACAGAAGTAGAAGCTATACCCTTTGGTGTAGGAGCTGATAAAGTGGCAACAAGAATCTTTTTTGCCCCAAAAGTAACCTTAGAAGGACAATCCCTCTGCATATTACTAGTCTTACCATATTTAAAGAACTTATTCCTCTCTTCTTCTAAAAAACCATGATGCATCTGACCACAAAATCTACAAAAAGGGTATGAGAGAGCTGACTGAGCCCCACTATCCTGATATTGGGCACCCTGTACCCTAAAGCCATTATTATGGTGAGAATAACGGTCACCAACTTCTGATAAGGAGAACTAGTTGTAGAGTAGGAATAAGAACTCCCTTACTTCATCTTAGACTACTTTCTACTATCTCTTCTATTTTGCTGCTAATCTTTACCCTGATAAAAAAATCTAAACTTTTTATCTCCCTGTCTCTATCTCTGCATGCTTCTTCTTCTCTTTCTTTACCTGCTACATACATACAACTAATTGGGAGATATGCATACCCTTATTCAACAAGGTAGCCTTACTCTCTGAAATCAAATCATGGGACAAACCAGAAGCAAATTTCCTCATTCTAGCCCTCATGCTAGACACTAACTCCGGAACATATAGGGATGATTGCTGGAATTTTAAGACATACTCCTTGACCATTATCCTACCTTTTTTTAGATTAAAAAACTCTTACACTTTTCCTCCCTTAACTCTTGAGGAAAGAAAAGGTCCAGAAAAGCATTAGAGAAATCATCCCATAATATAGATTTGACATTATCTCCCTTAGACTATTCCCAATCCTCATACCATTGGTATGCCATATC